>NW_008796211.1:2257195-2262932 GCF_000699145.1 Aptenodytes forsteri
TTTTTGAAATTCTTTATTTGTAAATATTCACCATTGCTGAAAAGCAATATTTTAACAGTTCCAAAACAAAGAAATATTTTTTCAAATTAGTTCCCAATTAGCACTAAAATTTGTGCTGATTATAGTATGAATGTTCAAGACTATAGTAAAAATGATGAATAGCAATCCAAATTGTTCACAATTATCAATATCAGTATTCATATTTGGCAGAACTGTTGTTTTTCCTATTTTTTCTTAAATTCCGATTATGAATTTTTAAAATCTTAGATATTTTCCTGTCCAGCTGCACATTTGGGCTTACCTCATATCTCCTGGTTTTCTCCAGCTCCCATATGAAGTTACTGACAGGATCATATTCCTGAAAATATCTCCAAAGATGGGTAAAAAATTGGAAATTTGTTTTTTTAAATATTCAATATATGATTTGAAAATGTGATTGATTTGGTGTACCAGCAAATTGTTGACATCTCTTACTATTTTACACACAACCAGAAAACTAGTTTTTCTTTACTCCTGTGTTACGTCGAAGGCCACTTATTGAGAAATATTAAATGCTTTTTTTGGTTCCTTTGTTTTTATTTTGAGGAGTTCTGTGGGTTTGGGGTTTTTTAGCAGTATCTTTAAATTAAGACACGAATATTCTACCATATCATAAATATAACACATTTCTACACCAAGTAAGTTTGGTTGGCACGATGCTTTTCCATCAACCAGCTGAAATGATAAGATCATTTAAATTTTTTAGAGAGTATCGTAGGACATATGAGAAAACGTTTGAAGGACATTTGCATGAAATCTTTTCCAATTGTCTTTTTTATATTATTTATGAATTAGTAATTAATTTCCTTTTATGGTTTCACAGAAATTTGTCTCTCATTTTAAACTTCCTTTGGCATCCCTTAGAAAATGATGGGCTTGATCCACAGGAAGGGATACCAGGTGAACTGGGCTCTAAGTGTGGCTTTAAACAATTATGTCCCTAATTTACATTGTCTTTACCTTTCCTCAGCAATCACCTTACCATGAAAGGAATGGAGTTTTGTCCCAGCAAATTCCCAGGGAGCCTAAACAGAGACTCTTGTGCACCCGTATACAGGATTAGACTGGCACTAAGCTCCTTTCTTACACTTACAGGGATGAACTTCTTTAATTACATCATTTTCAGGGCCTTAATTTGAGAAGTGTTGAAAGAATATGCCTTCTAGATGAGTCATTATACAAAAGTGGAGGAGAAGGTAACCTCACCACCTTCATTTTTACCCAATAGCTCCAAGGTGCTCCTGTGTGAGGGGATTTGAGTCACGGGATAAAAGAGAACAGTTCGGAAAGAAAGGATTCCTGTTTGCAGAGCCCTTCTGTATGCCCTATAGCTGGCGATTCAGGGAGTCTTCTGCGAGGAGGATGGGAGAGACAGTGCCTTTACTACAAGGGTATGGGTACAGATCTCCTGTGCACCAGGTACTCTGATCATTAAGGAACAGACAGAGCTGATGTAGGGCGGAGCAGTCTTCCTATACTTTATGGGAAGGAGTTGCCTTCCGTGCTGATATATATATATGTAGATATATAGATATGTAGTGGAATATCTACAAGATTTTGAGATCCTCCATGACAGGACTTTACTCCTGGATGGGGCTTACCTGCATTGCTCAACATTTCCACCCCTCCCTACTTAGGGTGACAACTCCTTGTACGTGATCCTTGGCATTATTTTTAACTCACTATTTCGTTCCTACCTGCATGCTATTGCTTTAACACCCGTTCAGTTTTGCCCATACAGCTCTTTTCAGGTTGCAGTGTAGTGTAAAACCCCAGTCATGCCAGCAGCTAGTTTATGACATCTTTGCGTGGTTTCACTGGCATCCTAGGCCGACCCCTGAGTTGTGGCCATGTGCAAATGAGTTTGATGCTTGCTGAAGTAGCTGTTTGCCCACACTGAAAACATTTTACATAGCAAAGTCATGCTCCTAAATGGATGCTCTTAAAAAGCGGTTCACCATGTGGTGAGTATTATTGTGGTAGTAGTAGTTAAGAAAGTTGTATGTCTAAACTGCTAAGAAATTTCAAAGGTGAATGGTATTTTCTTCCTTTCTTGCAAAGAACTTGACTTGAGAAGTACACCTTTAAAATTTCTCAGTGGCTCAAACCTGAAGGTGGTAATAGCAGAGGGTTCAGTTTAATGGAAAGAAACAGTTATGGTCTGGAGAGTTACATGGACGTTCCTTTAAGCTACTGGTTGGATTTGACTGTCTTCATTAGGCTCTTTTCTAAAAAAACCCAAAACAACAAGCCTTGTATGTATTTTTACTTATGTTCTAAAGATTTTTAAGCAAAAAACCTATTATAGATATCTGAACAATGCTGACAGTTCCTGCCAGTGTCAAGGACAGTCTCTGCAGTGAAGTACGGTAATTGGTAACTCAAAGCAGGTTATGTTGTCTTACAGCTAAACTAACTGTGTTAAACTAAACACAGTGCTTCAACGGGAGTCATGTTTGCTCAAAACAGATGTGTGATAGCTATAGCAAATCCTTTTCAGGCGTATTTGGCCTTTTTTTCCTCTTTCTTTCCTTTTCTCCTCCCCAGTCCATCATACGCCAGCTCCCCTGCAGACATTTATTCCATGTTACTCTGTGTACAACAGCTTCCCATAGGTGGTATGGTTGTTCTCCTACTCAGACTGTTTTTGCCTTGTCCCTTGTGGTCTACTTATGGCGGGTCAGTTGCTTACTTTGGTGAAGCTGATAGCTCTGTGGCTGCAGAAAGTCAAACCTGCTATTCACTGTGTATAGAAAAAAACCCAAACTCGTCGAATGTCGTTGCTTTCTGTGGAAACCTTATAATTCCTGGGAATCATTTGGGCAGCAGTGTCCCGTCCTTTCCTCCATACACCTGCTTGTTTTCTGATGGTCAGGCAGGTCTGACAGAACGTGTTTCTCCAGGACTACAGAAAACCAACACTTGTTTTTGCAGTTATATAGTCAGGGTCTACGGTAGTACTGTGAACTCTTACTGATGCAATTTAATGAAGAATCCGGAACATGCTTGTTTCAACAGCTGAATAGATTTTTGGGCAGTTTCAAATGCTAGCTATCTCTAATGTTACTGCCAATAGCAAGGACAACTGTAGTTCCATTCCAATTAACGAGAAATTAAGATGTGTCCTTGGTTTGTGCTTTAAGTTCATTTTGAGAACGAGGCCTGAAAAATTCAAAGGGAAGGTGCTACATGATGTCTTTGCATAAAATTCAGCAGAAAATACAAGGGTTCAGTTAACACATCCAGCAAAGCAGGCACAGCAATGGTGGTTTCCATGGAAGGACTTCTTCTTAATGCTTGTTGTTCCATCATGTATTTCTCTCTAATGCTTCAGAAAAATGTGTGAAAATGCCTTCAGTATTGCAAAAAAACATTACTGCAACATTAACTCTGATATTCATAAGCTCTCACAGAAATCTCTCTTGCTTTTTGTATATTGATTTAGTCTTTCATTAGAGGAGACTTTGTTCTGTTGAACAAAGATGCTTTGCTGTGTGAAATGAAGTGATTAAGGAACATTCTTTAATCAACTGAGATGCACAAAAAGATCATCATTATCAATAAGGAGGATGTTACCTTGCAGCATTTATGACATGTTTTCTGATGTCCGGTAGGAAACATACCTTAGATCCATGCTGCTGTTATAGCGGTATTTAGTGGATTATGCTTTTTTGTAAAGTAAGCAAGTTTTTAATTCACTGCATATGTCATTTAAGAATACATTTCCTACAAGCAATAAAATGCTTAAAATGATACAAATTGGTAGAATCTGCTTAGGTTCAGCAACATTTTTAGGTGAATAAATAAGTGAAATCAGTTATATAGAGATAAAACAAGCAAACGACTTTTTTTCCTAAACTATTCAAATCAGGCAGCAAGATGGGAGTAACACAAATTATTCATGTGCAATTTCTATTTACCTACATTGCCACCTTGTAGTAGCAATTTTCTTTGACTTTAGAAGCTTTCAAAGATTATATGCTAAAAAAGACTTTTTATGTGGAACTTAGGGAATGCCCAACGAACAAATGCCTCGTAAGCATATGTACCTCTTCCAAATGGTGTATGGAGCTGCTAGAAAAAGCTGAGCAGCATTCTTGTACTCCAAAATAAAACAGGTCCTGATGTGCCGCCAAATTCCACTGCAATCCTATTATCTGCAGTGTGCATGGTGCTTGACTTTTCATGAATTGTTTACAAAGATAGACTAGGTAACTGCACACGCAGGCTTGAAGTTACTTGTACAATTGTTTTTAATACTTATATGCTGCTGTTTTGTTGGTATTGCATGCACATATGTGCTCTTTATATTTGCTACCTAAGGGGCCAGACTCTGACACCTTGTGCAAGTTGAAAGACAAGAACTATTTGCAGTGTGAGGTGCTAATTGCTTATTTTGTTAACTTTGCTGGAAATATGAGTGACAGAATATGAAAGAAGGTTCTGATTCAGGAAAAAATTTGCATATACTTCATTTTAAGCATGTGTTAAATCCTATTCGCTTTAATTAGAATATCTACACACTAAAAATAAAGTGTATGTTTAAGTTGCTTGTTAAATCGGGTACTGCATAACTGTTTCTCCATTTATTTTGCAAGTCACATCAATTCTTATTGTACAGTACCAGTTCTTTGATACTCTACTAGCTAGTCTATAATTCAAAAACTTATCTTGTTTGGAATATAATGTGACACATTTTAGAGATTATTTTGTTTATAAAACTACTGTACACTATAATTTAAAAACTAGATAAATTAAATTTCTCTTATCCCACAATCTACTGGAGGAATCTCTAGATGATGGCAATGCAGCAATATCTGCATTCTAAAAAACAGCAATATCTGCATTCTAAAACTTGCTTTTTTTTTTTTTTTCCTGAAGGAATTTTATTGAAAAGATTTTGTTCGCTATTGTGCTCAGGGGTGTGGCTGATTTTTTTTGGCTCTGCTTCTCGTAAGCTGCTCTGCCCATAACAAACAGTCTAGTGAGAGCAATGGCACGACATCGTCTGCATTTTCTGTGCACTTGGCAGAGGTTTTTTCATTTTGTACGTTATTGGCTGTGCTGTGAGATAGCACAACAGAGCCTTTTGTTAGGCTCTCAGCTGAGCTGTTTATACGTAGTGACTCTGCTAAGTACTGCTTCCTCCGCTGGTGTTACTCCACAAGGTAGTCTGCCCCAAAAATGAGGGAAATATTGATCCTATTCAGCCCTGGGTGTGTTGCAGCTGAAGGTGTAACAAAGCTCACATTACATGCTATTTTCAGTCAAAATAAAAGATACAGCCCACAGTTTTCTAAATAATGGAGACATAATTTTATTTTCCTATCAGTGGAAAGCAGCACCTCCCAGGGAATTCCTGAGGAAGCTTGACGGCTTTGCATTCACTGCTGAAAGAAAAGGGATGAAGTGTGTGCTTGAATCATGGGTTATGAAAGCCCGTTGTTAAACCTGTCCACCACTGGCCAACCAGGACTTTCTCAAACCATCCGTATTTTCCGAGCTGTTAAGCAGTGTGTGGAGTTCGTGTGCCACTCTTCATTTGTGCTGTGTAAATCTCTGCTCCAACCCATCCTGCTGCAGCGTGAGGGATCCTTTTCTGCCTTCAGATGTTTCCATATGCTTTATGATACTGCTGTATTTTAGCAGCTTACCAAGAAGCACGCTTGAGAATCAATACCAAAAAAAGAAAAAAAAA
>NW_008796211.1:2263261-2313819 GCF_000699145.1 Aptenodytes forsteri
AGAAGAACGCTTAAAAAAAAATCCCAAAAAAAGAAAAAAAAAAAAAAAAAGAAGCCGAAATGAGAAAGTTAACGATTGCAGCCAATTCTTTTGCTTCCACTCATTTAAGGAGACATGTTAATTGTAATTTTCTTTTGCATTGTTGCTTTTTACAGCATTGCTATTCTACATCTGACACAAATCTTTCAATGAAGCATCGTGTAGCTATGCTGCCAGGGACAGGCCTTATTTTCTTTAATGGTTTTAGATATCCACAATATTCTGGTTTCTTCAGGCTGTCTCACAATTAAGGAAACAAACATCTGTTTGGCAATGAGGCTGAATTCAGCTACTTACTGAATTACCATATCATACTTTCCGCACATCTTTATTAGAAATACACTTAAACTGAGTGTTGAAACTTGTGAAAATAGTGTATGAAATGGCTGGTTGATCTCCCTTTTCCTCAAACTCCTCCTTACGTTGAGTGTTGCTGCTTCAGGAGGTCTAAAGCATGTCCCAAAGCCAGGCCCGGGGACTGAGAGTTGGGAGTTTGAATACAGTTTTTGGATAAGTGCAGGACAGAATTAGGACAAATTTGGACCCATGCAGATGTGATGCATGTGACATGCTGACATTTAAGAGAGTTGGTCATGTGAATTGCTTTAACTAGACCTATCTGGAGATCCTATCTCAGTCAGTACACAGAACGCTTCCTAGGTGTTCGGGTAAATTATTTTCAAACAAAGTCAGAATACTCTATAGTTGATATAGCAGAAGGGTATTTGAGGTAATTGTTAAAAAAAAAAAAAGGATAAAAAAGTTTCTTGACAAACCGAAAGTACATTTGACTTTATATTCAATAACATGTGTTTTTCTAGTACATTCCCCTTTTAGATTGACCTTTTCCCTTCTGTTAATTTCTTGCTGCCAGGCGTATACATTTTAATAACGTATTTCCATTCGTTGACTATGAGGCACTAAATAAGTACAAAAGAGTTAATATATTTGTAGACTAATTAAGCTTTTCCTAGCTCTTCATGCTTAGATGATAATTTTCTTAAAATAAGCTTGCTTGCCACTTGAATTTTTTCAAAGTCCCTGTCCTTGGCATTTAGAAATGAACCTTACACTGTCATAAAACTAGGATAAAAATCTATCGCTGCAGCTGAAGAGGCGGGAACTGTTCGCATCCTCGGTAGCAGAAAAGACGATGGTGGATATTTTACATAGTGAGACAGTGTGCAACAGGTGATCACATTCATTCATCAAAAGTTTACTGTAGGCATTAACCGGTGGAACACAAGAACCTGTGGAGCGGACAAAGATTAATTATACCTGTGCTCATACAGTAATGTTTGTGTTCCAAACAAATTATATTTGCTTCTGTTTAAACGATGCATAAATCTGATACGTGCAGATGAACGTGTGTTCAGGATGAGTGAGCACACTTGTTTGAATGTCATATTTATCCCTGTATTTTGTCAGAAAATTAACTTCTTTGGAGTTTGCGCTTGAGCTGAGCATATGGTTGTTGATCTCTGGAGATGACAGCCTATCTGAGCAATAGCTCCTTATGGCTCGAGCTCTCCTCTGCTGGCAGATGCTTTGGGCTTTTCTACAATTAAGTGGAGATCATCACTGTTTTCTTTGAGCACTGCTGTGCCTTGTACTCTGAAGTGTTTTGTTAATCACTGTCTGCCTTCGACAGAAGCTGCCAAAGCTCTCATTAAGTTTGAATTTTGAGATGTCATGCTCGAATGATGGAATTTCATCCCTTTTCTGCATGAATGGAATTGGCTATGGAAAGGTGCCAACAAAAAATCATGACACTGAAGTATATTTGCTTTGCGTTTCACTGCTGGAACAAAAGAGAGGGAGGAGGGGGAAAGAAAACTTTCTTGCTGTTTGCCTCAGATCCAGAGCAAAGACTGGCTTGTGCGGTTTCCTGGAAGATAATAATCGTAAGGTCTTCACCTTATTGTCTGTAGGGCTTATGTTGTTACTTTCTATGAACAATCTGTCACTGTCTTGTTTGCACTGTGAACTTTAAACCACCTTCCCAAAATTTTTTTCATGAATGCCACTTACTGTGGTGCTGGCAAGTGTACTTAAAGATGCTCAGTGAAAATCAAAAAAATAAATTAATTAATTTTAAATATCAACATTTAGTTTAAGGCAGGAGTTCCAGTGATGACATTATGATGAACTATAATAGGAGCACAAACTAATGTTACTTTTGCCCTTCAAGAAGAATTGCTTGCACATGTGCAAGCAGAAAACAAAATGCATCTGTTGGCTGTTTAATGATTTGCAGCGGGAAACTAAGCGTTGTGGGAAATATGGTATGAAAATACAATGCCCCTTTCTCTCGCTGGATTTAAATGTTTCAGCTGTAGTAGTAAAAGTAAGCTTGGAAGAAAAAATTGGACTAATTAGCTGCAGTGCCTAATAATTTCTGTCATATTCTGTATAGCAGCTTATGAAGGCAAAATGCACAGGCTTCACGCAAAGAGAAATGCTCTCCACTGTTGAACTGATGTTTTCTGTCCTGTTGACAATAAAATTTATAAATATGTTATTCAACCCATGAGTGTAATGTCACTTGTATGTTCTCGCTTTGTCCTTGTTGTTGTTTTCTATGACATTCTGAAGGTATGAATACCTGCCAGTTGTGGAGAATGAAAGGATTCCCAGTAGGTAACGTGTCTCAAAAACCTGAACCCAAACCAAGTAGGAACAAAAGCCAAGGTTATCCATGTTCTTCTGAAGAGCCAGATCTTAACAGAGTGCAGTGTCTGTTTATTTATGCTGCTATAAAACACAAATCTCCAATCATAGATTCCTATGGGATGGTAGTTACTTAAAAAAAAAAAAACAACAAACCTGTACAAAATAACTGATCTTGTACAAAAAAGCCTAATCCACCTGTGTACATAACTTGGACAAGTAACAACATATTCAGTATTTCATGTCAGACTTTGAGTACAAAAGGCAACATCTTCCCACTTAAACTTGACTTTTTTGAAGTTTTCATGCTTTTGTAACATATGCTGAAAAAGCACATTTACTGATATATGATTTCTATTCTGTAATGTTTTGCCTGGATACATACCTTCATCTTGTTTCTTGATTCTTCTCGCACATCTGCTAATTTAGCAAAAGTATCTGGTACCTAACAGATACAAATCACAGAACGGTTGAAGCTGCCAGGGACACCTGGAAACCCTGGAGTCCAACCCTCCTGCTCAAAGTAAGGTCAACTACAGCAGGTTGCCCAGGGCCTTGTCCAGTCAGGTTTTGATTACCTCCAAGGCTGGAGATTCCACAAGCCCTCTGGGCAACTTGGCCCAATGTTTGACAACTCTTACAGTAGAAAAAGATTTTTCTTATGTTCACATGGAATTTACTGTATTTCAGCTTATGCTCATTGCCTCTTGTCCAGTCACCGGGCACCACTGAGGAGACTCTGGCTCTGTCTTCTGTATTCCACCAGGTATTTGTGAACACTGATAAGATCCTCCTGAGCCTTCTCTTCCCTAGGCTGAACAGTTCAAGCTCTTTCAGTCTCTCCTTGTGTGAAAGATGCTTCAGTGCCTTAATCATCCTTGTGTCCCTTTTCTGGATTTTCTAAAATACGTGTCTTTCTTGTACTGGAAAGCCCAGAACTGGACAGAACACTCCAGGTGTGTCTCACCAGTGCTGAGCAGAGGTGAAGGATCACCTCCCTCAACCTGTTGATAACTCTTTGCCTAATGAGGCCCAGGAGGTTGTTGGCCTTTGCTATGAGGGCTTATTGCTGGCTCATGGTCAATTTGTTGTCCATACTGACCCTCAGCTCCTTCTCTGCCAAGCTGCTTTCCAGCTGGTCAGTGCCCAGCCTGTACCAGTGCCTCGTGTTATTCCTCCCCACATGCAGGACTTTACATTTCCCTTTGTTAAAATTTGCAAGCTGTACTTTGTGCTGCTGATCACAACACTTTAAGCTCATCAGTTCAACCAGCTTCCAGTCCACCTCACTGTCCATTTATCTAGTCTATACTTACTTCGTCAGTTTGTCTATGAGGATGTTATAACAGACAAGTTGAGAGCCTTGCTAAAATCAAGGTAAGCAACATCATCTACTCTCCGCGCATCCACCAAGCCAGTTATTTCCTTGAAGTCTGTCAGGTAAGTCAAGCATGATTTCCCCTTTACAAATCCATGTCGACTACTCCCAATCACCTTCACATCCTTAATATGTTTGGAAATTACCTACAAGAGGGTTTGGTCCCTCACCTTCCCAGGAATCAAGTTGAGGCTGACCAGCTTTTAGTTCCCTTGATCCTCTTTCTTACCCTACTTGAAGATAAGGTTAACTTTTACTTCCTTTCTTAGGAAGGAAGAAACATTCTCCAATGGCCTTGACCCTTCAGAGGTGACTAAGAGTGGCCTGACAATGACATCATCCAGCTTCCTCAGTGCCTGTAGGAGCAAAGACTGAAAGTAACAGCTTTCTGGAATATACAAGGACAATGGAGAAATATTTCAATACATTTAAGACTTCACATGGCTGCCCATATTGACTTACAGAATATAATTAAGAGGCTAGATGTGAGTGTATTGCTTTTGGAGAAAATAGTCCTTCTAAAACTGCAAAGTTTTTAATTAAGATTGTCTTTTCATTAAATTAATGAGTTTGAGATTCTGACCCTAAGTACTTGGTGCTGCAGAAATCCTGAAAAAATAGCCTTGTTGATATGAAATTGGTTGTAGTGCCTTGAGGTACATAAAGGTCATCTTTGACATTCTCTTCAGATAAATGTTATGGTTATGAAGAAAAGACATTTATACAAGCATATCTAATTGTGTAAGCTTATTAATGCATCCTTGTAATCTCAAAAATACCTTGGCTTAGTAAGTCCACAATTATTCTATGTAGCATTTTTTAAAATAAAGTATATTAACTTTATTTCTAAATATTTGGCATAGATACAAAATTTGAGATTTTCATCCTTTTTTATGGAAATCTAAGAGGTACCTAAAATTCAGAGAGTCATCATAAGTAGTTTGAGGTGTGGGAAGACCAGACTTTTTCTTGTTGTTGCTTCTTGTTTGTACCCCAGAAGGTCTTGGGAGAAAATATGTGAGGTTATGGGTAGCTTCCCCAAAATTTTCATCCTCCCCGGAGAACACTGGTCAGATTTCTGCCTCACAAGAATGATAAGTTGATTGCAGCTAACAAGCTCTCTAGGAAAAATTTTATATAAATAAGTCTTGTCTGATTCCATGCCTACATTTTAGTCTTTCTATGAATGATGGCAGGATGAGATTACGTTTGGATTCTCTATGCTCGTATTTCCCTAACTTTGTGCTTTCTTGCTCTCTGGGGAGTTGCTGGCTTGCTCACTTGCCTTTATGTTACTGTGTTTATATAAGTAACTTCTACATCAATATATTCTACCTGTCTGTGGTGACAACTCTTCAATCCAGTTTACCAATGTTTTTGACCCATATGTTATATGTGTTACTGGAAAAGGGAAGTTGACCAACTTTTGGTCTTCTCAGATTTCAACTGTTTTAGAATTAGTATGGCTTAAGTGTGTACATTTTGAAAAAATGAGTTGTTTTGACTCTTATTATAATGGTAATAAACTTGATGTAACACTATTGCTGAGCAAATATTTTTCTTGTGTAAGACTAGAACTACAAATTTAGGATTAAGAATTCTTTCTATTTTTTGAAAGCCAAAGGATATCATGTTAGATACAGGGCTGCATCTTCCATTGCAAGAGGTCTTAGCTCAGTTTTAATTGAAAACAGCAGAGAAACAAGTCCCTTTGAGAAAGGGTGCTGTTAGGCAGAAAGAAATGGACAAACTATTGTGAAGGCAACAACAGAAGTTTCAGGTACTGCAGGAATCTTGTGAGAGCTATTGCTGAATTAACAATAGTAGAAGGAATATGACTTAATGAGAGGTCTGGAGCAATAAGAATGCAGTTGTTCAGTTAATTGATGTTATTAAAGCCGTATATGTAAAAATAACTAGCCTAAAGCCATTGAAATTTTCCAGCTTGTACAAACTGAATTCCATAAATATCAACAGCATAATGAATCCTATTGAGTTCAGTGAGAGTCTCCGTTTATTAATGTCTGTGAAAGTTGGATTTGGCCTGTGCAAAATAAAATAAATCCTCCAAAGATCTAGGTAGCTGCAGCTCCCAGGAGGTCTAAACTTTGTTTCTGTTTTCTCTATTAAAAATAAATATGGATATCTGTATTTAGAGTTCTCTGTTGTAGAAGAAAGGTATGTAATGGCACACACAGACAGAAATTATATCACCTATCATTTTGCAGTGTTCTGGGTTTCTGGTTGATCGGCTTCCTCTGCATAAGAAGTCAAGAATCTAGTTCATGGTAAATGGATAAAGCAGTACAACCCCTGTCTGAGTATTGACTAGATGTCTTCACCCTTGACAGAGTTTTCACTTGGGTGGGAGAATGGTACTAATACCATGCAGAAGTGGAGCTGCTCAATCCTTTCACTCTTAGATGAGGACTCACGTATGACATAAGTCATGTTGCAAGTACTGCCCGATTAACACAGCATAGCAAAAAAGTCACTGTGGAAAACAATCTTTTGACATAAAACGCATTGTTAGAAATGTTTAGAAATTCTATTAAACTATTGTGAAATTAAAGAAAGTCGTAAAGGAAGAAGACCAAATGGAGTTAATCTCAGAAGCTGTCTTATTAAGGAAATATAATTTAGGAATATGAACAAGTGTGTAAGAATATGGAACTGTAGTACTGTGGTGCACCAGCTGAACAGCAATGCCTGCTCATAAACTTACATGGTAAAAGAAATGGTATTTATGGTGGGGTAAAAAACTTGCATACAGGCAGTTATCTTGGTATAATTCTAGCCTGAAGTTATGCCACAGCAACTTGTTTGTGTGACCATTTGCATCATCTAGTTTCTCCTCACAACCGTGCCTCTTTTTTTCAAGGGAATATATTTTTGAAACCTTGAAAGCTTTGTTTCCCAGGACGTCCTCCTTGTGAAAGCCATTCCACGAGCTACACATTGTCCAGGAAAGTTGTCAGAGCCAGCGTTTGAAGTGCTGTGTGACTGCCTTTGTCTCAAAAGAGCGTCCTGTTGGGAAGTACATGATTTCTCAGATTCAAAGAGAACCCCAGTGTTGATGGTAAGCTAAGATGTTCTTAAACATTATTCAATGGTTCAGAAGTTTGACTGATAAAGTGATAAGAAATATTAACATCTACAAATGTATACAATATCCTTTAGAATAGAGTCCCATTTTCTAGTTCATTTGTATCTCAGACAAGTGCCACTTAAGCTGTTTCCTAAAATATTAACTTAAGGTGCTTGAGTATCTTCCATGATGAAAATATTGTCCAAATAGAGATCTTATATTTTTATCTCAGATGCAAAATTATCCATGAGGAGGTATTTCTTTCAGAAATAAGAAACTTTAGACATGAAAGTCCAGACCATCCTGTAAATGCAGATTGATTAGAGGTTTGCAATAAATGCATTATGCAAAGGAACATGTGAGATACTCAACTCGTAAATCAATTTTGCTTTATTGCCTTTAGTGCAGCAACACTAATTTTACTGGTAGGAGGCTTGCTCCATTGCCTTGCAGATTTTGGATAAGCCCCGCAATGTATTTCCACAAAATAATAATCTGTATATCAGCCCATGATGCACAATCCTGCATGTCTATGTTCAATACTACTTAAAGAAAGGGTGTTCTCAAAAGTGCCAGCTCAGCACTATGAAATGCAAAACCCAGACTCAGTGAGAATAGTCAAAAACACATATACATGCAAGGTGACAGGTCTGACACTGTCTTTTGAAATCTGATGTTTTCAGGGTGTGTAAAATGGAAACGATTTTCATCCGTTTATTGGCACCATGTGGGAGAAGGAATAAAACCCCCAAATATAAAATGCTGATCCAAAACATGAGAAAGAGCTTGCAGCAGTTTTTGCCACGCGGCATCCGTGTCTTTGAAGTGAGAGGCAGGTGTGTCACACACCTTTCTTTGAACTGAGGTGTTGCAGAAGGTGGCGGTGACATGGCACAGCTTGGTGGCGTTCCACAGCTGAAGCTGCAGGTATGTGACATGCCTGTTCCTCCACCGAGGTGTCGCACAGTTCTGCGCATTCCCACTGTCTTTGTTTTTGGAGCGCAGTCTCTGACAACAGGCACAACTGATGAGCAGAGCCAGCACAGGGATAATATATGTAATATGTGACATTAGGGTGTCCAAATTTGTGTTGCAGGCTTTCATATTATGAGATAGGGTGCTTTACCTCGAGCAGAGGAATGCATTTTATTTATTTGTTCCAGGTGCTTCTGTGCCATCTGTCGTTATCATATATGTCAAGAGATACGTCCTTTGCAAAATATGGTTCCTGCTTGAGGGAAGGGACATAACTTCAGGTAACAAAATAACCAGGAAGCTTATTTTTGTAAATTGCCTTAATCAAACATTTTCCAGTTGAATACATATTCATATATAGGTACCAATATACTCAATCTTAATTGTTACTATTTATTAAAGCCATTGCATGTGTTTGGTACCTCTTTCCACAGATTTCCTTTAGTTGCATCCACTTAACTGTAGAAGAAAAAAATTATAAAGCTGGTTTGGTCCTCAACAAAGGGAGGAGAATCCTTTGCCTTTGGAAGTGGTAAAGGATTTCTAGGGAGAAAAACGCACTTTAAGTGAACAAAAGACTCTTAAGATTTTAATTAATTTTGTAGTACTTATTTGGGTATTGTTTGAAACAGTTACCTTAGAGTAATTGCATTTATCTGATCTAATGTACAGTGATTAATACAGAGATAAGTATCAGCCTGGTATAATATAAGATTTAGAGAAAAACAATGCATTAATAATGGTTAGAGTCAGCTATTTCAATGTTTCATGCATTAACCTCTGTAATTTTTTCCATTAAAATTTAGACCATAATAAATAGTTGTACTTGTGGAGGTAAAAGTGTTACTTTCTTTTAAATTATTTATCTGTGAAGAATTTCTACCTTCTTTTGTGCTTAGTTTGTGTCGCAAATCCTAAATACTGTCTTATAATAATTTATCTGTCACCTTTCCAATTATTTTTGTTTACTTTAACTGAAGTCACAAAGGATATTAATATGCTTTTGAAACTGGTAAAATATGCACATTGATGAAAAGCAGTTTTTTTTTTTTAAAGGACCTGTAAGTCTTTGAACTCTATTTGGGGCTTGGAGAGGGTGGAAATAAAAGACACGACATTCTTTTGTTTCTAGAGGGTGGAACGAGAGCGAAGTGCATTGCTTGTTGTTTGTATTACGAAGTCTATATTCTAATCATTTATGCGTTGCAGCGCAGAGCGGATCTTGTGTGCTGGTGGAGACCTTCATCCTCCGTTGGAAAGAGAAGTGCTTTGCCTGGCTGAGAACCGAAGCCATGTCTTGCTCCTCCAACCAACAAGGCTCCAAGTCAAGGAGAAATACACTCTGAAGAAAATCTTGCAGCACGCTGGCAGTATGCAACAGGTGTGCTTTACCGTGTGCTGATCAACACGACTCGCTCTACACGTGGGCTGTTGTTTAGAGGGTGTCCTGCCCCGTTCCTACCTGACCATGAGGTCCTTTTGCTGCATTTGTGTTGGTGCTGACATTTATCTGGTTGTGTGGTCACCTGGAGCAGGGACCATGCATCTGCAAATTAATAATTTTCCATTTATTTTTATTCACTCGTTTTCTGGGTTCGTTTTCATCTGGATCAGTTCCCTATTGGTAGGCTTAGACTTTATAAATCCGCCAAGGCTGGGCAGTACAGAGGATGGGCACCCACTGCAAACAGGTTTAAAGTGGAAAAGACATCGTCAAGGAGTGACAAAACCATGAATGTCATGGTAAATAGAAACTTATCTATCAGATTTTCATATAAATATACAAGCTAGGAGTACGTGAATGAAATTAGCAGCTAACACTTAAAAAAACAAAACCAAAGATGGAATACATTTTCAGTACAGCATATAGTGAGACTTTTTTTCCCCAAAGCGTGATGTGGAAATGAAAATTTGTTAAAAAGCAATTACACAAATTCATGAAAGAAATTTTCATTGAGGGTTGTTAAGCACAATGACAATTCTGTCTCAGATATTCCTTTTGCTGAAACGGCCACGAGAGTTTGCAGAAGGACATACCGTTGTGTGCTTTCCCTCTTTCCTCAGGCACCTGCTTTTGGCCACTGTGAGAGGCTGGATACTGGTCTGGATGGACTTCTTCAGCCTGACCCATTCTTACGTACTTAACAAATGTAGAGTTTTTTCATGCTGCTTTGCCAATGTATTTCAACCTTTGAGCTAGAAAGGCCAGAAGGTCATTTTGTCCCACTGACAGTTCAGTGCTTGCCTTCTGTGCTGGGAATTACTGATATGGGCGTCAATTCAGGCCACTTGTGATGTAATTTTATACTGTGAACTTCTTCTTGTGGAAATTACGTTAAGACTATAATCTCAGTGTTTTTTTAAAGACCATGAGATAGGTAATCTTAGAGAAAACAGTCAAATATAACATTTGTATTCAGACTGGTAAAAGCCAAAAACAATAAGGAAAGGGGGTAAAATGAGGAAAACGCTTTGATATATATATACATATCCCCTTTCTTTCAAAATGTTTCCAAAGATTCTGCTGCTATACATTGTCTTTTATAGCAGCATGCTCCATGGAATAATTATGCAAATGATCACTAAGGAAACAAGCATTAAGTATTTTAATATATCAAAAATTTAAGGCTAAGTTTGGATTTTGGGTGGAACATCTTGTTTTCAGCTATTTTTTTTTTAGCTCAATCTAAAATAAGCTAAAGTTTTGAGAACTACTATTTCCTAAATTAACAGTAATTCCTCCACTTCTCCCCCCCTCCAGTTTATGAGCCACGTGGTAAGCTGTTTAAATTTATAGACTAAAAATCTTATTCTTCCTATTAAAACCTATGCAATTATTGCAGCATTCATTTGGTGTGACTGCTCAGGAAGAAACAGCTGAAGTCAAAACTTGACTCAAACACTTTAATCTTTTATCTCTGTGGAAGAAATGTTGTCTAAAAATTCCGAAAATGTAAAACTCTACTCGGCAGTTCCTTATTTCTTGGGTCTGAAATCAGACTGCATATACTTCTCCTGGCAACAGTGTTCTGTCATTTGAGCCAATTTTATAACCTGGAAGTGATTTAATACTTGGGTTCAAAACCTGAATAGAGTTCTTACATGGTGTCATGTTTATCCTTGTGCCTACTTTATGCTAGAGTACAGTACGGTATAGTATATAAAAACTGCAGTAATCAAGTAGAAAAGCAATATCTATATAAGCTGTAGAAGGCTTATAAACAATTAGTGCCACATTACTTTGCCCTGAAGGGTACATACAAAGATTTTAAAATGGATCAGCTCAGGACTTGATGATCTTAAAGGGCTTTTCCAACTTAAATGATTCTATGATTCTATGTAGATTATGTTACAATATTGCTGGAAGAATTGCTTTCATTTGTGCAACTTCTCAATGCCAGTGATGGCTTTGGAAGCTGCATTAACTGAGTGAGTCTTCCTCTGTTTCCAGATAAATACGTTCATAGTCTCAAAGGGATAGTTCTCCAGTCCAGGGTCTTGAATAGCATTCTCTGTTTATGGATTAGTTTATGTAAATATATATATTATTTATTTGTACACGCAAAAGAAAGAAAAAAAATGGATTTTTCCTTGGCACATGTGAGAATGAGTGGATTAGGAATAACATTGCCTATGAAGGGCTGTTGTAAGTACAGTTAGTAAAGTCGGAAAGTATTACGCGGATACTGCATGGGCAGTTTGCTATACATGTGAGTTATCTGCTACATTAAGTGCCTGAAGATTGAATGGACATTTACTGAACTTAAGTAGAATGTTATGTACCATTTCATTTAGCTTGTTCTTAACTGGGTAAAATAAGTACTTATGATGTCTGTGTACTCAGTCCATGTAAGTTCCCATAGCCTTTTATGTCCCTCTCTCCTCTGCCTCCACTTCTTTTTCCCTTCCCACCACCTCCCACCCCACCTATGCAATTATTGCAGCATTCATTTGGTGTGACTGCTCAGGAAGAAACAGCTGAAGTCAAAACTTGACTCAAACACTTTAATCTTTTATCTCTGTGGAAGAAATGTTGTCTAAAAATTCCGAAAATGTAAAACTCTACTCGGCAGTTCCTTATTTCTTGGGTCTGAAATCAGACTGCATATACTTCTCCTGGCAACAGTGTTCTGTCATTTGAGCCAATTTTATAACCTGGAAGTGATTTAATACTTGGGTTCAAAACCTGAATAGAGTTCTTACATGGTGTCATGTTTATCCTTGTGCCTACTTTATGCGTGCCTAGTTTATACTAGAGTACAGTACGGTATAGTATATAAAAACTGCAGTAATCAAGTAGAAAAGCAATATCTATATAAGCTGTAGAAGGCTTATAAACAATTAGTGCCACATTACTTTGCCCTGAAGGGTACATACAAAGATTTTAAAATGGATCAGCTCAGGACTTGATGATCTTAAAGGGCTTTTCCAACTTAAATGATTCTATGATTCTATGTAGATTATGTTACAATATTGCTGGAAGAATTGCTTTCATTTGTGCAACTTCTCAATGCCAGTGATGGCTTTGGAAGCTGCATTAACTGAGTGAGTCTTCCTCTGTTTCCAGATAAATACGTTCATAGTCTCAAAGGGATAGTTCTCCAGTCCAGGGTCTTGAATAGCATTCTCTCTTTATGGATTAGTTTATGTAAATATATATATTATTTATTTGTACACGCAAAAGAAAGAAAAAAAATGGATTTTTCCTTGGCACATGTGAGAATGAGTGGATTAGGAATAACATTGCCTATGAAGGGCTGTTGTAAGTACAGTTAGTAAAGTCGGAAAGTATTACGCGGATACTGCATGGGCAGTTTGCTATACATGTGAGTTATCTGCTACATTAAGTGCCTGAAGATTGAATGGACATTTACTGAACTTAAGTAGAATGTTATGTACCATTTCATTTAGCTTGTTCTTAACTGGGTAAAATAAGTACTTATGATGTCTGTGTACTCAGTCCATGTAAGTTCCCATAGCCTTTTATGTCCCTCTCTCCTCTGCCTCCACTTCTTTTTCCCTTCCCACCACCTCCCACCCCAGGCTTTCATCCAGAACATTTAAGCATATGCTTTACTTGTTTTCTTTTTTTTTAATAAGCACACTCATTTCAGTGGGAATTGAGCAGGCTTTTGAAGCTGAATATATGATAAAGGTCTTCCTTGAACTAAGATGCTTTTCTAGTTCATCATTCTTAGGGCCATTATATCTTCTGAGATTTAAACATATGCTGTTATTTACTGTTGAGTAAATTGTGAAAATTGGGGTTTAAGTGCATAGTCCTACTAAATGCTGAGATTTTCTTAATTCCCCCTGACTTCCTAGGATTCATATTATTCTACATACATTACATACTCCTGACTTCCTAGGATAGGTATAATTCTGCATACTCTGGACAATTGATTAAACTCTGACACAGATCAAAAGACTGACAATTTTAGGGTAACCTTCACTTAAAGGATGTGTAATGGTATCATAAAATATAGCTGAAAAGAAATCTAAGATAGAAAAACTAGAAACGCGTGGTGCATACTGCATGCTTGCATAAAAGTTAGTTTATATTTGAAGTAAAATCATTCCAATATGCAGGATTTATTTTCTCGGGAAGTTTCTACTGGAAAGATTAATATTATTTCAAATGTTTTCTGCTCATAAAAAAGGTAAATTATTTCTATTAATGGTTAATTACAGTTTATTTATAATTTTCCTATTATGTGCAGGCTCAACACTTTCATCCTCTGTAGCTTCAATAACGTGCATGCTTCTCATTGCACATATCAGCACAGCCTATTTTTAAAAGTTTTTTTTGGCTCATTTAGATTTTTTTTAGGGAGATTATACATGTATACATGGGTAGTGTAGCATCAAGCAATGGAGATCTGCAATAGAAGTCCATGCATACATTATTAGTCAGACTGCAGGAAGATTTGAAGCAGAAAAGATGTTAGCTCAGCATAATGAATGTCTGCCAGCCATTTTTTATAATGACTAGCTGCAGTTCTTATTGTATGTCAAACCTTATGCTGTGCTGTACTGTTAGCTTTCTTGTTTGGCACAATCAAATGATGTAATGTATCCCTAGAAGTCTAGCTGGATCAAAGATGTACAACAGGGTGGGTTTTTTTCTGCCAGTAGTATTGTTGCATATTTTGCTAAAATTATAGTGCAGGTGATAACAAATACACGATCACTTATCATTCATAATGCATTGTTCCTGCTATGCAGTAAAGACATTACAAGAATGGACAGCTTTGCTTGCCACAAAAGGAATGTTTAGATATTAAGTAGACCAGCGGGTGTTCAAAAATCCCTTTATAATTGTAATATTGACCTATGCTCATTGACACAAATAATTGTAGTTAAAAAGAAAGTGCTTTCCTTTTTGTGCATTAATGAAATATGCCTTTTTTTTTCTTTCTTTCTTTTTTTTTTTCCTGGACTGCTCGCTAAAGAGCAAAGATTTCAAGGTAGGTAAGCAATCTAAAACAGCAGCTGAAATGCAGTACATTTTAATACAGTTTAAGAACTCACCAGTTTTGCCTATTTCGGGGACTATGTAAGGCATGGGAAGCTCGCTTATGTTTACTCCCGATGTAAAATCTACAGCAGTGCAGAAGGACAATAGAACTGTATGGTATGTGTGTTCACTTTGGTGATAAATGCCTCATTCCTTCTTCAGAGGATTATTAAAAGAGTTCTCTGGAGGAATAAAACGGTGGAAGTCACACATTTAATAGCTCAGGTACAAAGAGTCAGATTGTGCCAGTTGGCAAAAGTTAGCAGGAAGCTGTCACAATAAATGGCAGCAGCTGCTCATAGTTCTAAAGAGTATGTCCCAGTCAGAACTGAAAACTGATGGCATCTACATTAATACTACCTTAATGGTCCATCTGCTGCTCCATAGGGTCCCTAGCTGCTGTATGGAGTCATAGGCATTTGACAGGCAGTCTCTGTATGCCAGACACACATTGTGCCAAATGTTTTAGGCTGCTTCGTATCGTTCTGATCTGTCAAACTTTCCCTATCATTTATCAGGCAAGGAGTTATGAGGGATTTTTTCTGGTTTGGTTGGTTTTTTTTTTTTTTTTATTCCTACACATCATTGGCTTTTAGCATTTGGGGCAGCCAGGAATTTGGAAGGAAAGTTATTTTGGCTACCTTTTTTTTTTATTGAAAGAATGGAGAACAACCTCAGCTGCTTGATAAACTGCATGCTATGCAAACAAAGCAGTGTGATAAACCCTGTAGAGAAATCACTAGCTATTTGCCATATCATTTAAATCTTTTTATTGTAGCAGGTAGAAAATTAAATACAAGTAACCATAAAAGAACTAACACTGTTTTGACAGGCTCACTAACACTCATTTGCTAAAAAGCAGTTCATTTCTAAATACACTGTTGCATAAATATTTTTAAAACAGCACCCATACATATACCCATAGGTCCTTAGAAATTTTAACAGTGAAGTTAGGGAAAGGTTTATTTGACTGATGATGAAGTTATTCTATAAACATGTAATGGCCATTGTTTACATACTGAGATATAAGAGAATACAACCTATTTCACCCCTGGAATGTTAAAACTGTGTGCTTTCTCAGCATCCTTTATGCCATAATGTAGATATAATTTTAATTTATATAACATGCATACTATAATGGTTAAAGTACCAATAGTGTTAAAACTGTTTTTAAAAACTCTGCCGCAGTATTGTCTGAACGTGAAAACAAGCAGAGCTGTACAATATCTGTTACACTAAACTATCCACTGCCCTCGGTCATACTATATCTCACAAAAAAGCAAGTATCATTCTTTGACTGTATCTTGTTCCCAGAAGGCAGCCTATTTCCAGTAAAATAGGAAACTCTCACAATTTGGTTTTTGTGGTTGTATAGCTCCAGTGAAAATGCATTGTCTATTTAAATTTGCCATTTGTGTGAAAATGTTGAAGTTAGCACAGAAAATCATCCAGGCTATCAGCAATGATCAAGGTATAAATGCTTAGAGAGAGAGAGATCAGGATGTCAGCAAAAATGTCACCACTACTTTTCGCAGTAGATGTTTTGATTTTCTTAGCTGGATTCATTCAAATCCGCCAAGTGCTTGATACTGCCTTTTTTTTTTTTTTTAACTTTTTTGGACTGACTGAGCCATGGGCTATGGAAAACCAGTGAAAGACTCTGACTCAGTTTCTGAGGAAAACCTTTAGGTTTTTCTCCTTTTTACTTTCCTTTCAGTTAGTCATGGGAAAACTGGTCAACCACCAGAAGCGCTGGACACACATTATATTGTACATGGTATCCTAAACATTTTGCATTATTCCATACCTCTGAATATAATTGCCTAATGATATTTTCCAAATGGAAAGATGGCTTGTGCTGCCCTGCCCTGCCACTACCGACTGTATTTTCTTCCTGTATCTTCACTTGAACATACCACCTTACGCCATTTCTTGTCTTTACTGCCCCGACACAAATCATAGGTTAAGTAACTTCTTACACAGTGGTTATGAAAGAGTGTTTAATTGCTAGTAAGCCATCTGCAAAGGAGAGTGTGTGCTCTGGCATTCAGAGTTGCATTCTAGCTCTTCAAAAAATAAAAAAGGGCAGATGCAGGCACAAATGCGTAGGTTGCAAACCGAAGGAAATAATTTCTATAAATAACCCACATCTTTGTTACAATGCATTTACACCTGTAGAAAACCGCCATCAAAAGTCATCACCTCTAATTTCCAAAAATTTACAAAGCTGTCTTGATTCAGTGGCAGGTGACTTAGATATGGGTAATGCATTTTAAGTATAGGATTCCTTTATTTTCTTTTAATTCAACAAAATGAGCATTTTTGGTGGTGAATAGAGTACCAGGGTATGGCTGAGGGTCTTGGTACCTCTTTGGCTGCCAACCAGCAGTCCCTGGCTGGAACCAGAGAGCCCACAGGAGGTCCATGAGGTTGCATCCCCAGCGCCTTGGACACCAGGTGTGCATAGCCTGGTACCTGTGCTGTCTCGTACTCCTGCACAGGACCTCTTGGGCAGAAATGCAGGACCCTGACACTACGCAAATTGGGGAAAATCAGTGTAATTTTTAACAGCAGCATAGCATGGCCTCAAGGAAGAAGCTCTTTTATGCCCCCATTGAACAAAGTGTTAGAAATTCCCATGATTTTGAGCACAGCTGGGAATGTAAATGGCCATTCAATAGGTTATGGTGCACCCTGTCTAGAAAGCTCTGATCTGCACCCACTCTATAGGGTACATAAGGGAGGGTGCTCCCTGCCTTATGAGCTCCTTCCTCTGATAACTGTGAGTTTATCTGCTATCAGAACAGAACTTCATGAAATCTCAGGCTCAATCTCTATTTAATCCCCTAAAACTAAAAAAATACTGCAAGATGAACCAGGGAGGCTGTTTGTGCTTACACACATATTTAAGTACATTTTTGGGATGAAATCCCTGATTTCCTATCATTGACCCCACTTTTGAGATTGGTTTTGTGTTCTTGTGTGGGTACCCTGCACACCAGTGGACACAAAAGGGTTTAGGAGGGGGCCCCCATTGCCTCTGCCAGCTGTAACCCAACAAGATGTTTTAGCAACAGCTGCTATAAAAAAACCTGAAGCCCTGGCAAAAAGGTTTAGCAGAGAAATGTGGTGAAAGCTGTCCTGGAGAAAGTCCAGGGAGATGAAATAGGGAGCAAACCAAGGAGAGGGACTGGAGCAAGAAAAGGAAAGCAACAAGGTAGAAAGGGGTTACAAAGGTGGAAAACATTAGTGACGGCCGCTAAAAGAGATGTGACTGGATTTACAGTCCTTTGTCTCTGGGATGTATGTTCAAGCTTTGCTATCTAAGAAGAAATTCCACCCCAGCCCAACCCTAAGAAAACCAAGCCAAAACCTGCCTAGTTTTGTCACCCATGACTCTTTCTGCATAAGGATTTCTGTAAATGTCCTCTAAGAGCATGTTGCAAGGCATATCTAGGATACTGTCACCAAACGGTAAATTCTGGGCAACGTGTGAGGTGGCCGTGAGGTAACAGGGCTCATTCACAGGCAGAGAAGCAGAAAGCCCTGGGAAGTTGTGTGTATTTGCTATGGCAGGTGTCATGCTAAACAGCTGTCCCATGTCAGATGTCTGAGCAAACACCTTCAAAGATATCCTGTGTGCTACAGGAATTTAACATTGTGGTGTTAGGCTTTCCTGTTAAAAAAAAAAAAAAAGAAATCCTGCTATTCGCCTATTTTATTCATTGTGGGGGAAGGGCTATTTGTCTTCACAGTTGTAGATTTTCACCTAATTTTCTACTGTTGTCTTGTTCCACTGATGGGTGTCTGCTTATTGCCGTGTTTTCTTTCTTTCTTTCCTCCCCCCGAGCTGTGCCAAACTTAGGGCCTTTTTCCTAAATGTGCAGCTATCCAAAAAGTGTGCAAAGACTTGCTTGTGCGTGCAGCACAAATCAAAACAGATGGGTGCTCTACACTTGACATGAACTAGTCCATGCACCAGGGCAGCTTCTGTTATGAAATAAGGAGACAATGAAATCTTTATACAATCAGCTGTGCTTTACACTTTTTTTTATTAATTTTCTGAACTTAACCTGCATTTAATACAATCAGCTGAGGAAGGTTGGAAAGAATTTATCCTCATTTGTCTGGACTAAAACTTAAGTGATGGGATCAGATGTCCTGCAATACTGACAGGACAGGTATGGTCCCCCCCTAAAAATGTAGGTAATAGAATTTTTTCCAGGATCTTAAACAGCAGAGTGGCTATGGATGGGAATTGTATATTCAAGATGTGTACAGAAACTTGCTTTATATTTTGATATTGAGGGGACAGAATATGCTTTGTTTCAAAAAGGAAAACTTCGTCAGCATTTTCTCCTGTCTCTAGTTGTTGCTCTACTGAAATAACCTTTCTGCTTCAAAAAACCCAAAAGTCCTCACACTTCTGTACGTTTTATTATAGTGATTTGAAGAATGAGACATTTAACCTGTAAGCCCATTGATAATGACACTTGTAACCTAAACATCATGTTAAGTGCAATCAATTTGAAGGGACTGTGTCCAAGTGAAGGCCTTAAACAGGCTTTGATTTATGAACGTATAACCCCTATTGACATTGGTGGGTGTGACATTCGCAGCAAAGACTTTGTGCAGGGTATCCTACTGTTGAACTATCACATCAGTATTGGCTTTACATTCAGAGGGGAAAAACCTCAGTAGGTAAGGATTTAGTGGTTTTTTTGGTATGAGTTATTGAACTAAACACTAAAAAGTTCCCAAAAGAGATGCTAAAAGAAGAATATCAGAAAATTATAGCTATCCGAGACATCAGATCTTTAGAGGTAGATCAATAAAAGGAATAAGAAAATGTACACTAGAAAAAAGCTATCAAAAGGCACATGGGGAAAAAATCTTTAATGATGAAGTTTTGACTTAGACTGGTATGTCTTTAATTTGCATAATTCTGCATGCATAGTGTGCAAGATAGTGTGTGAGATCTTATGTCTTCATTATATCTGAACTACAACAGCTAACAAATTGTCAAAATGAATTTTGAACTACTCCACACTTTCAGAGATGATCACAAAGTAATACCTTTACAATTTTTCTGTTAGATGAAGGTTTAGAAAAAAACCAAAACAAAACACCAGTTTGCAAGGAAAAAACAAGCCAATCTTACTGCAAGAATTTATATATGTGTTCTCTCTCCCTATGTGCTCAGCCCTCCTTTTCCTGGTTGTTTAACTGATGTTAACTGCATAAGAACTGATGGCAGAGCAATTTGAGATGTAGCTTGGTTTATCAGCTCAAGCACTATGGTTGCTTTTTCTCTTGAACTTCAACTGCTCGCTGAAAATGAACAAACCAACAAAAAGATATTATTTGGGGGGGGGGGGGTTCTTTTGTCAATCAATAACCACATTTGGGGGTGATTTTGGGGTTGTTTTCTTTTGTTGCTGTACACATATTCAGAGTCTAAAAACAGCATTTCTATTCACTTACATATATTCATCCAGGGTCATCTTTCTTATTTGTACACAACATGCAAAAACTGATAGGACACTTTCGATTCATATTTGGGACCTGGCAGCTAATGATCCTGGCTGTTAAAATGATAATTTTAAGCATGGGGTCCAAGTGATAAACATATGAATAAGAAGAGACCTTTCTGTGTGTCTTCAGGTCTGGTCATGTCCTTCATCAGGGACTGGCTAAATGTACTTATAAACTGCCTGATGAAACCTGGTCTTTGGAGTAGCTTCTTCATTAAGTTTATTTGGAGGTTTGTGTTCTTGCTGTTATAATCTGAAGGTTGTTCCTAAACATGCTGCTGTGATGGCTGGGAAGCTTACTTTCAGCCTGAATTTATTTATGGCAAATTAACCCCCTTTGTTCTTCTTCCTGTATTCTTGTGCAGGATAAATAATTTTTCCTTATGTTTTCTCTCCCTCTACTCTTCTCTTCTGATATATGTACAAACCTTTTCCCACTCTCTCCCCTCACTCAACAGTTTTTGGTTCTTTTTAATTAAGCTTAACAAACCACATAATTGCAGCCTCTTGTAAAGTAGGTTCTCTCTTTTTCTGATCATCCTAGTAGTTGTTCTCTGCATATGTTCCACTTTGGATTAATCTTTCTTGAAATGCATGACCAGAATTGCCTGCAATACTCCAGATGAAAGCCACCGGTATTTGGAGCAACGATATTAATATTCCCTAGGGTCTAACAGGAATATATTTTAGAATGACGTTTGGCTTTTTTCATGGCTTCATTACACTGGTGCCTTAGTCAGCCTGTGACCAACTAGTGCAAAGGAGGAACAGAAGGAGATCTGGTTGTTTCCAGCTGATGAGTTGGTGTATGCTTGGTTTATGCAATTACATAGCCAGCTGCCTGGGATATGTCATTTGCAGGAAAATTCGAGAGGCAGCAAAGTATATGCACAGAAGACTGAAATTTGGGCTCAAGTGCAAGATGTGAATGTGAGCACCTAAAGCATCCAACAGCCAGGCCTGTTGCATGACTGTAACATAGAGAGGGAACATCTGTAAAGTGTGGAAATGAATGTATGTCTGGATTTCAAACACTCAGTGAATTTTAAAGTATTTAGCTTAGATTTGGGTATGTTTCTCCTGCTTTAAAAAAAAAAAAAGAAAGGTTTGTGAAAATGAGATGTATCCACAGTCTGAATAGTACTAATGTAAAGGCTATGACTTTTTTTGAATTTGTGTACAACCCATGATGTCTGTTTTTGACCCAGGCTTGTGAAGCATCTGCCTGATGCCCGTTGAATGATGTTTAACTTCACAGATGAACTGCAGCTAGCCAGCTGAGAGTACGCTGAGTGAAGAAAAAGCTGTTGTGTCCATCTCTTTCTTGCCCTTCCAAGTATGGAGTGCTGGTGGAGAGTGCGGGCAATTATCTAGCAATCTATGGTTTTATAGAGATTAAGCCCAACTTTGGTAAACTAAGCTGCTTTAATTTATCAGTGTTAGGGCTGTGGCAGGTAAATTAATTTAATCAATTAGGAATCAATCTCCTAATTCCCTTTATTAGGATTCTGTTATGTTTTGAGACAGGAATGAATCCAGTCCTTATGGCTAAATCTGTCCCAGTAAATTAAGTCTTCTGGAATGGAGGCCAGAGAGCGGCCAACAACTCTGCTGGGAAACTGCTCAAACTGCATGGCCTCATGCACAGCCTGTTTTGGTCCTCTGCATCGGCATCGTCTGGGGGAGAAGTAATTGGCAGGGGCCAAAGCAGTTCTGGCCATTTAACAGTATAGATGGTCAAGTTGCAATGCTCAAGAGTGGACAACTGGGTATGGGAAGGGGATGAGAACGGTGGCAAGAGAAAGCTGGTCCAGACAGCTCAGACTCCAGAAATTAAGCAGAAGTAATTTTTTATTAGAAAACATGGATCTTCAAAAAAATAATAGTACTTGACTGCATTTAATTTTCTGGACTTTTAGAGAGACTTTTCTCACATTCTGCATGCAGATACATGCCAAATGGATGAGAGCAGGGAATAGTCCAGTACCTATCTCTGAAGATTATTGAAGTTCCTCCCAAACTGGGCAGGGCAGGTGCATGATGTGAAGTTTTTTCTAGGAAGACAGTACCCAACAGGCTGCTGAATATTTTGGACACACTGGTTCTCTGACTCTTTCAACCCACTGCAAAGTAGGAATATATATATATTTTTTTAATGAGAGGAAAATCTTTCAAAACCTTTTCTGCCCATCTCTAATTTCATTTTAAGGGTCTCATTTTTAACAGAAAATATGAACATCTCTTTCACACTCTCGAGGAGTGAACCTTCATTCTTCACCCTCAGTTCTGCCAGAAAGGGAGAACATGCTGCCAATATCTTCTAGCAACACTTAAGAAAATATGAGAAGAAATTGGCCTTGTTTTTTGCTTAGAAAAATGTACATAACCTTTCCATGAAACCAGGCCTATTTTCTATTTTAGAACAAACCTATAAAAATACTTCATGTTTTTATGTATAAATTTTATATATATATATCTCTAATGTTGCTATTGTGCCCAGCTATTCCAGGTCTGCTTTGTTAAACTGGATACTCCCTTCACAAAGAAGGTGTACCTATCAGGGTACCTATCAGGACCCTGCACCAAAGATCTTACTCAATGTGTTTTTCTCTCTACATATTTAACATGCTATTTTTTACTGATATTATGAAGATTACATTAGTTTCCAAACAGTATATGTTTTTTAAAGATTACTTATTGCCTAGTGGTTAACATTTTCACACTGTTTAACATTACAGGCGTTTTCTCTGGAAGTGTCAGCATTTTGTCAGCCAAAGCGAGCTTTAATAAAAGTCAGGCTCTGACAATTTTCTGGAATAACCCAGAGCTCAGATCGAAGCGTCTATGTGAACAGGATGTGAAGGTTGGATCTCCTGATGAAAATTAGCGTAAGCCACTGCTGCACTCAGCTGACACCTACGTTTCAGTTTCCTCTGCGCTGGTGCATGCTATCAGGTCTAGGCACTTAGAAGGAAGCTGTCGCTCACTTCAGCTGATCAATCAAAGTTTGTCACATTTTTGTGTGTTTTCACTAAAAACCCAAACTGGGACACCAGATGTGGTGAATACATGGACAGTCTATGTTTTTGTATGAAAACATCTGATGTGACAAAAGAGCAATGAAAAGCAAGTTTGGCTTGGAGCACATGCTTTTTTTGTCACATGCACACTCATGCAATGTTTTCATTACCTATATCTCTCTGAGACTGCCGTCACTAATTTAATTTGAGAAAACATTCCCCAGCTATTTTATTGCAAATTGTGTCTAGCAAATTGGTTTTGCTAGTCTTTCATAGTAGTTAGAAGAAGAAAGCTTGGTTGAGGAATAAATGAAGCATTTGTTAATATAAATCTCTTCTCTAGATCCTCAATTCGCAATACGAATTTTTAGATACAGCTAATAAAGAAAACTAAGACACTTCTCTGAAAGAACGTAAGATATTTTGACTCTGCTGCCTCTCCTCACCACCTCTTCCTTGCAAGCAGCACTAGCTGCTTCCATAGCGCCCTACGGACTTCTTGCTGAGCATTTACAGATGAAACTCCCAAATGTGTTGCCGAAAGCTCTCACTGCAGTCACTTACAATAGTGCAACGTGTCATGAGACCTGTGCAGAAAATGCATGACATGGTGGCCAGGAAGGGCAAGTGTTTAAAATGACCCCTTCTGTAAGAGGGGACAAAAAAATTCCATGTGTTGGTACTTCTGCTTAGGACCATCTTTTACATCAGCTGTCCACCTACAAGTGTATCGTTAGCGTGAGTTTTCAACAGTACTTTGCAGTCATAATGGCTTGAAAATAACAAGTGATTTAGCATCTTAAAAGGAAACCTTAACAGGCAGTTCTACTTTTCATTTGAAAGAGAGACTGAAGAGCAGTGACAGACACTGAAGGGGCGAAAAGTCGCTATATTGATCTATTAGGGAAAGCTCACAGTGGCAAAGATGACACTTATGTTGATTTTTACTGGGATCCCGTTCCCTAGATCCACAAGGATGAGTCATACTGTACGGAGCTGTTGACACCTGCTGGGAGAAGGGCTATTCATGCTTAGCACCTGATGCTAATACTTTCCCTTCCTTATGTTTGAAATCAGGATTAGCAATAGGCCCAAACGGGCCTGCTGAAAACATATTTTTTGAGGGGCTAGGTGATGTGTTCTGGATGTGTTAGTTTTTGTATTGCTTTCTCAAGATTAGGAGTGTTTTCTGCAAAACCTTCGGATATGCTGTGCTCCGAAATAACTTTATTAGGACATCAACAGAAAGGGAACAGCAAGTACAGAAGTGGCTTAGTGGGTGGGTGAAGAGAACAAACTGCATCATGACTCCAAGACAAAAAAGGGAGAACAGATCAAACATCCCTTATCAAGAAAGTGACATATTTAGGCTTGGGTCCCTAGGAGAGAAGCGTTTTCCTTTCTCCAGCAGTGATATCTTTCTCAATTTCATGAAAATTCAGCATCAGGATGATACACTCTGCTTTTCCAATCTGCTGTAAATGCAATTTTGTATTTCTAGATGTTTGCAATACGTCTCTGTGCTTGCTGAACTCCAGTAGTTGATGAAGAGTGGTGGGCAGGTCCCCAGATGCCTGCAAGCAAGCCTGGCTTGTCTTGGAGTAAGGGAAGGGTGAACATGCTGAAGGATCAAGCAAAGTCCCAGACATTATGCTGTTCTAGGAAAAGCATAGAAGTGTCCTGGCACATCTGCACCTTCAGATTGCTATAACCCTTGAAGTTAGACAGCAATAGGACCTGGAGCCGTGCTTAGACCACCTTGCATAGGATGGAGAAGCATTGACAAAGCAAGGGACAGAATTTCTGAAGCATTCAGGTACATTCCTGCTGTTTCTGTCAACGTTGGCAATAGGCAAGTGTCTCAGTCATTTTTGCTTCTGTTACTTCTCTGTAGAGATGACAATTGCCACTGCTTTTAATGAAGCTATGAGACTAAATTGATCCAATTTAAGAAATATTTGCTAACAGTGAGGTCATACGAATAAACAGCCACACTCTGCTGTTTCCCTACCCACAGTTATTCTGGTCCATATTTTCAAATTGATCCCTAAACCAGAGCATACTGAGAACTTTTTGTCCAGCTGCAAGCTGCCTGCATCTGACAGCCTGATCTGAATGCACAAGTACCTGATTATGTGCATAAACAGCAAATACATGCAGTTTTGGAGGTTAGTTCTGAAAACTTGACCTGTAAATGCAATAGGTCAATTCAATACCTCCACAAGACTCTTACCTTTTGTGTTTATTCCTACACTGACTCTCTCCCACAAGCTATATCATGGTGTTTTGTGGGGGTTTTTTAATTTATTTTAATTACTGAGTCTTTTTCTTGTTATACAAACGGGATTGCACTAATACTGCCATTCATATTGAACAAAAATGAGAAAAGAAAAAGTTCTAATTGATCTCTTCATTCAAACCCAAATAAAATAAACATGGGGAATGATGAGTTATAGTCAGATCTCCTGGTAGAAAAACTGAGCTAGAATTTTTATGAGAATGGATCTTTTCTTGACAGATTTCCAGAGCTTCATGTTTTTTTCATCCAGGTTGAAAATAATTTATCTTCTTATTTTAGCATTGTTGCTTCTGGTCCTGGCCTAAGCAATAAGGAGAAAAGGTGCGTAATAACAGCTGGTATGTACAGCAATAATTTGAAGATTTATTTAGTTCCAACTTCTGATGGTGATGCAAGTAAAAATCTTTCTTTTATTGCAGTTCATACAGACAATACATTGGGTTTTTTAATGTGTGGCTCAGCTGTTGTTTTTTCCATTCGGAGTTCAGACTTTTTTTTAAAATAAATGACATATTTTGAGTCAGATACATTCATATATATTCATAAGACCCTTAGAAAAAGTTTTGACATTTAAGGTCCTACCCTTGCAAGTGGGTTTTTATGATGCTGAAATCCTGGTCAGCCTGGACCCACTTAGCAGATGGAGAATTGTTAAGTCTCCACAATGTACCGTTAGCAGTATACTCAGTTGCACCTTTTGTTTGTTTTTTTTTTTACTTGGTTTAAAGGTTTCTCAGTCAGAAACACAACCTTGAGAGACATCTTATCCCTTGAGTGTCGACAAAGACTGTCCAGGTTATGGGGAGAAAAGAATAAAACCAAACTGAAATCTATTCCTTTCATTGCAGTACCTGGCTCCTTTTTTCTGTTGGCCTTGATAGGAAATGAAACATTTAGAGCCAAACTCCAAAACAGATGGGCACATTAAAGACCTGACGATCAATCTTATTTGACAAATTCTACATCAGTATTAAGGAAAAGTCAGTTTTTTAATGTCATGCCTGAATGGCTGAGTCCTGTATTTTTCACTTGATGATAGGCAAATTCAAGTTCACCTTATTGTAGACTCATAAGACACTTTTTGTTGTTTCTGCTTATTTGAAAACCTATCAGGAATGGCACCATGTGTTTATCAGCAGCTGGGAAATCAATTATCTAATTGATCAAGCCTAGTCTGATACTGAAGTCCTGGTACGGCTGTGTATTGAAGCAAACACCATTTTCACTGTAAGGTTTGTTTTCCTGTTTGTTTGTTTTCATGTTGTAGTGAGGTACCAACTGACTGAGAAAGAAGGAAATACGGATTTTGGTTTATCAATTAATGAAATATTTAGTTGCTGATAAAGTTAATCCCAGTGTACCCAAACCTATCCATTAATATATTCAAGTTCAAAAAATTTCATTTCAAAATAAAAATAAAAGGCCTTTTTAAAGTGTCTATCAGAATATGTCCATCACACTTTTTTTTTTGTGACTGCCATCTGTAACTCTTTCTCAATCTTGCTATTTCCCCATATTTTAAGGTGATTAATATATTCCACTTGAAGGAATTTCCCAAGTGGAATGTTATGTTCAACCAACAATCAGTTTTTCTTCTGAAAATAAAGTTATGCTTTGGTGTGTGAAAGCAATTTCTGAGGTATTATATAGAACTGAAAAATCTTTTTCCATGTATCTCACTTATACTGATTTTGCTAATCATAAATGACCATGTGTACCCTTGAGGGTACACCCTCAAGTACCCTTAAAAATAGTGGGATTCATAAAATAAATCTATATTTCTATCTTCGAGTAGCAGACTTTATGTTAAATGAGACACACTGAAGATCCTTGTCAATTTATTTAGTAATAAGAACCAGTGAATGAATTTGAGTACTTGAAGCAGGCGTGCTGCATCAATTTAGGTAAAAAAAAATAAATCAGAAGCTGGCCAGGTATATGAGATAACTGCAAACACAGACAGTTTATCTATTCAACTTTTCACTTAACTTTTAAGTATCTTTCACGTGATCTTTTCCCCCCTTTTGTGCATCTGATTTGACTATCACGAGGCCAGAGCAATGGCCAGTCCTGATTTTTGAAAGAAAAATTGTCAGTTGTATTGGATCCATATCTACTATAAAGCACTTTGGTGCATTAGTAAAGCTGTACTGGCTGATGTGGCTTAAGGTGCAAAGCTAATTCCTTACGGCTTTCGCTCTTGCATTAGAAGGTATTATGGTTCTGCAGAGCCAAACTCTCTCTTATGATGCTACACTATGGTTTTTTTTCATTTGAAACTTTAGTGGAAAATATTTCCCGCTTTAATGTTTGGGCTGGAAAGGCTTATGAGAGCGCCTGAGAGAGTACAAGTCTTTTGTCATGCACCAGCATCCTTTGCTCTGGCATGGATGAGAAGAGCAACAGGTTCTAATACACAAGTTTTACTTTTAGCAGCCAGGTAACTTCATACATTTAACTGGAGCTGTGTGAGATTAATCTAAGGTCTCACAGCTTTTGTCAGCTTAACTTGTTGTGCTTAGCTCCTTTGCCATTACAAGCTGTAGTGTACAAGCTGAGCTGCAACTGAGGTGTGGGAAAGAAGAAAATGTAGCATTATTAGGTGAAAAACAGAACACATTCAAAATGTTCTCATGCTAGTGAATGAGATCCCCGTCTCTCAGAAGTAAAAGAAAGTGGTAGAGGGACAAGAGGAAAGAAATTCCTTCGTGAGGTAATTCCACCACTGAGAAAGATGGAAATTCTTCATCCCTGTGAGGAGCAGGAAGCTGAAGAAGAAATGTAGCAGGTCTCCTTGAAAGTAAAATGTGTCTTTGACTTGGACAAATGGATTGGCAAATTTTCCAGTAAAACTTACCAGATGTTGTCGTTTCAGAAATCACTAGTTGTGCTGGAAAGAGTTTGCTTTTGACACAGACTGACTCTGCCCATGTGGGGTGTTTTTCCCTCAAAGAAACTAGACTAGATCTAGCAGTTTGGATCAGTATCTAGAGCAAGGTGATCATGGAGCAGAGTCAGTGGAACTTAAAAGTGGGAACATTTTAATGTGGACAAGTTGATATGATCATAGTTTAACAATCCAACTTTTTTTTTTTCCCCAAATGTATAGTTTTTATCCATTTCTCCATATTGTTTATTTTAATGCTAGAGGAATATGTGCGCACAGACCATTTTCAGATTTTCAGATGAGGGGAACATATGTAGAATAATGCAAAAAATATTTTATCTTTGATAAAACTTGCTATCAAGTAACTGCTTCTACAATTAATTTTCAGTCTATGGAAAATGTTTGCTGACAAAATAAAATTTATGATCTCCAGTTGTGGAAAAGAAGCATGGAGTACAAACAACAAGATGGAGAAATGAGTGGAAATAATTTATTTTTCACATAATTATGCAGCAATTTATTTAATCTAGCAGTTTATTTTCTTTAAATAGCTGTATATAATTCCTTAGTAATTTAGTAATTTATGGCTTTATATCGATAGCAATCAACATTTTCAATATAAACGTGTTTGGCTTCTTCTCCTCTTGTAGAAAAAGGCATTACATTTTATTTCTGAATAATAGTTCCTTTGCCCTTAGCAAAAAGAACAGAAATTCAACTACATTTTCAAGACAAAGCGAAGGCCTTATTTTTAAGCTTCAAAAAGAAGCATTCAATATTCCTGAGGAAACTGTCACGCAATTTGATTTTCCCCTGCCTCACCTCCCAACTCCACCCTCTTTCGTTATAATGTCAGGTCACGATGGTACAGGACCTTTTTTTTCCCCTTTGCTGGGATTGCTAAAGTTCCAAGGCTTCTATGTTCAAAGTGTTCAAAGTGGAAATACAGTTTTGCAAACTGTTCTCCAACTACAGCTGTAGAAATAAAAGTTATTTATTCAAATGTTATTTTTTAGATTGCTTATTGATCAAAAAGAATTTTCTACACAAGTAACATGCAATATTTTTCTAAGTCCCATTTTAGGTTTCAAAACCTAGTTGGTGTTTGTTTGGGGGTTTTTAACTTAAAACTTGTGTCTGAATGCATATCTAACTTGGGCAAGGTTTAATTTTAATAAGTTAAATTTAAATTAGTAATTTTAATAACCTCTTTAATAAGGTGTAATTTTCCTAAACAGATGTTAATGAAAGAAATATCACCTCTAGAGGGCAGTGTTAAATTATTTGAGATGATTGTTTTGTATTTTATCATGCAAACTACTGGACGTCTGATTAACTGACCCTCATCTGGAATTTTTTAATGGTGATTTTAAAGTGATGTTCATCTATATAAGCATTAAATAGCCTTAAAATAGACCCCATTTAAAATCTTTAAGAGAAAATGTACATGATCCTGTGAGCTTTGTATCTGAACATGAACCTGGGATGGCTTCAAGTCACAGTTTCAAGCAGCAGTGAGAAGACCTGAATGATCACGATGGTGTAGCCAATATTTGGAGTTACTTACACTGAGCAGAGAAAATAAAGGGAAAAAAATATTTTCAGTAAAAATAACTCTTAGCTGTACCCAGGACTTTTCTAACTGGCCACCTTTTCAGGCCAGTGTGACTCCAGAAACGGGAAGGTAAGACTTTGCAGAGCTTAGTGAGGTTTTCTCAGCTTTCTGTTCGGTATTTTGTAAGACGGAGCTGAATCTTCTTTTTCATAAGTGGTGACTGTCTCTCTTCTGTTGTCATTTGCAATGATACTGAAATCCTGAGTTCATAGCGGCATTCCTCTGTTTCTGTTTTGTTGCATTAACCTTCGTTGTTTCACCCATTTACTCCATACCTGTGTGCATCAGATTTACTGTTTAATTAATACCTTCATTTGATACATACAAACAAACAGGCCAGCGTGTGTCATATACTGAAGTCTTTACCAATCAAGATCTGCAAATTGGATTAGGGAAACACGGTTTCACTAAGCCACTACAAACTTACAAACTGATCTTGAAGTGGATGGAAATTCAGCGTGGGATGTGATGTGATTCTAGTTTCTAATCACAAGCTTTTGTTAGCTTGTTAAGGTACAGCAAGAATGCTGGGATTCCTGAGGTGGTCGTTTTGTTGAGTTAGCTTGTTTTATGGTGACACTCATATTAAATTTGTGTCTCAAATGAACTCATAAAATGAGAGGGAAAATCACTTTTCTAAATTTATTTTGTGCTAGGGCTTTGCTGATAGTTTAGTTATTCTGTCTTGCTAGAAATTAAATGAGTGCTCAATATGTTTTGAAGGCAGTTAGAACTAGATGCGTTTTATATGCCTTTCAGGGTGGCTCCTGAATTTGAATTTAATTTGGATAACCTACTCTCATTTAGCCACAAAGCAAAGATGTGGACAGAAGTGTTTGTGAGGCATTCTGACAGCTCAAACCACTGTTGCATTTATTTCCTCCTGTCCCCCAACATAAACACAAATATATACATACACACATATATAAAATACATAAATATAAATACATATAAATATACTAACAAAATAATGGCAAAGAAATTTCATTCTGAATTATTATAGTCATAATCTAAATTTTTAGGAATCTGTTTCTTTTTATTCTTGGGCATCATTTCCTTTTCATTGACTGCCATTGTATAGAGACATTTTAAGGCGTGAAATAATAAACTGATACTGCTATAAAGATTGTCAGTTGTACCATGGCTTCACACAGCTGAAAACCAACATAGGATCATTATTGGTAAAAGTTGTAGTCTTAAAAGAATTTGTTATTGGATACCTTGATAGCTGCCAAGACCTTCCATTTTTATTACTTTTTCCTAAGACTGTAAATGTTTCGTTTATTTGAAATTCCATCCTACAACAAAATATGGGGATTGTATATGTGCTATTCGGTGCAAACTGTGAAATCAATATAGAGTCTTAAATATTGGAGGGACATCATTGTAAACTAGTTATTGATGTGCTAAAGTCATTTACACCTGACAGAGAAGATAGATTATGACACTATTAATTTAACTGGCAGTGGGTATAGGAAGATAACCTGCCATGTAAGCCCACAGACAGTCATCTGTAAAGTTTTTATGCATATTTTGTTCAGCAAGCTATACAGTTCTGACAGCTACGAATCACTTTTAATCTGTCAATTTCAAAGGTTGTCATCAGAAAGTTCAGCTGAAGGAGAATGTCTGTTTGACTCATCTTAAATGTAAGATGATTACTGTTTGTCACATTTACAAATTATCCTATTCTTAGAAAAATAAAGCTAAGCTGTTTAGCATGGTTATTGTGTAATTTGGAAGGCAGGATGCAGTAATGCATCTAAAATAGAAATATACAGTTGTGTAGTGAAACTTGTTTGCTAATGGGTGGTATGCAGCAATAGCAATAAAAGCAAAGACGTTTTTCTCTGCAATAACTCTTCATATACATAAAAACACGTAAAGAAAGGAAAAATATAAAAACTGCTGAATGTTCACTTTTTCCCTGTGATGTACAGTAGAGATATAAACTCTGCAACAGATGACACGATTTCAAAAGATGACTGTGATTCTCCAGACACAAAACTATTTTTTTTTTACTTTTGAAACACTCGTGTAATATCATTGACCTTGGCATAGTTCTACAGCGCATTGCATTATTTGATGTATTTTTAGGGTAGACTTCATTGGAGGTGTTGAGGGGTTTTTTAATGTTTTCTTAAGATGAAGTATCATGCTTTTTTGGGCTAACATGATCAAGTTAACATCCTTTGTCTTATAAGATTGTTCCCACTTTAGTGGTGTTTTTCATGCTTTCAGCCTGTTCTTCAGTTCTCCAGGTTTCCAGGACTTGCCCTCACTCCCTGGGCAGCTCTGGCAGTTGTTGTAAAATAGCAAAATTCAGTTTCTTTCACCATTAGTTCATTCTAGCATAAATGGGACCCTGGGACAACCCGCAGAGGTTGAAGGCACCCATTCTTGCCTTGGAGCAATTGCTCTGTGTTGTTTATAGAAATCACGAAACTGACTTGGCTTCTAGAAGTGCTGCAGCCTTGGGAGGCCAGGAGAAATTGAATCATTTTAAGGACTGTGTGTGGTAACCATTGGTTCAATAAAAAGTTTCAATGGCTCTACCGGGCTTTGAAAATGGCAGTGTGTATTATTATTCTTCATTTAGTTGGGTGTCCTGTATATAATGACAATACAATGTAAGCCCACAGACAGTCATCTGTAAAGTTTTTATGCATATTTTGTTCAGCAAGCTATACAGTTCTGACAGCTACGAATCACTTTTAATCTGTCAATTTCAAAGGTTGTCATCAGAAAGTTCAGCTGAAGGAGAATGTCTGTTTGACTCATCTTAAATGTAAGATGATTACTGTTTGTCACATTTACAAATTATCCTATTCTTAGAAAAATAAAGCTAAGCTGTTTAGCATGGTTATTGTGTAATTTGGAAGGCAGGATGCAGTAATGCATCTAAAATAGAAATATACAGTTGTGTAGTGAAACTTGTTTGCTAATGGGTGGTATGCAGCAATAGCAATAAAAGCAAAGACGTTTTTCTCTGCAATAACTCTTCATATACATAAAAACACGTAAAGAAAGGAAAAATATAAAAACTGCTGAATGTTCACTTTTTCCCTGTGATGTACAGTAGAGATATAAACTCTGCAACAGATGACACGATTTCAAAAGATGACTGTGATTCCCCAGACACAAAACTGTTTTTTTTTTACTTTCGAAACACTCGTGTAATATCATTGACCTTGGCATAGTTCTACAGCGCATTGCATTATTTGATGTATTTTTAGGGTAGACTTCATTGGAGGTGTTGAGGGGTTTTTTAATGTTTTCTTAAGATGAAGTATCATGCTTTTTTGGGCTAACATGATCAAGTTAACATCCTTTGTCTTATAAGATTGTTCCCACTTTAGTGGTGTTTTTCATGCTTTCAGCCTGTTCTTCAGTTCTCCAGGTTTCCAGGACTTGCCCTCACTCCCCGGGCAGCTCTGGCAGTTGTTGTAAAATAGCAAAATTCAGTTTCTTTCACCATTAGTTCATTCTAGCATAAATGGGACCCTGGGACAACCCGCAGAGGTTGAAGGCACCCATTCTTGCCTTGGAGCAATTGCTCTGTGTTGTTTATAGAAATCACGAAACTGACTTGGCTTCTAGAAGTGCTGCAGCCTTGGGAGGCCAGGAGAAATTGAATCATTTTAAGGACTGTGTGTGGTAACCATTGGTTCAATAAAAAGTTTCAATGGCTCTACCGGGCTTTGAAAATGGCAGTGTGTATTATTATTCTTCATTTAGTTGGGTGTCCTGTATATAATGACAATACAAAAAATAGTAAACAAAAATGCTAATGCAACATGGTCATTAAGGAGAAAAATAACTCAATAACTGAATAACAAAGCTTTGCTTCTAGATATAAAAAGTAAAATAATTTTATTGAGTCAACAGTGTATTTCATAAAGAACAAGTAGTTCAGCTATAGTTTGTTCTGCCAATCCTATTCTCCTCACTCAGGAAAACTTTCCATTAGCTTGGAACAGAAATTTTGTCTGAATAAAAGTAAAGGAGCTCAGACCCTGGAGGATTTCAAAAACCTTCAGGAAGCTTATGGAATACTTGAAAGTAATTGTGGCCCTTCCTACAAATTATAGAGCTACCAAAAATTAAAATGTCTATACCATAAAAATAGAAAGAAAGGCAAAGTGTCCTTTTTTAAGTCAAGAGGCATGTTTGCAGTGAGGCTGTTATGTTCTGCATTGGTCCCTTAGACATCGGAAAGGTCTGTTGGCTGTGGCTTCTTCTCAACAGCTTCTAACGGACTCCTTTTACACCGAGCCACGCGGAGGAACAGCAGTGAGTACTAAAACCTACCACTGCTAGTGGGGATCGGCCACGGGCACCTCAGGTATCTAATTTTTACCTGTTTCAAATGCTTGGCACCATTTCAAGTAGGATATGAGAATGAGGGCTGCTTTGAATAATGCACAGGCTACATGATTCATTTTGCCTCATCAAAGCATTTCTTACGAGGTTTAAGCAAACAAGCGAGCATAAATATAAGTTTATATGTGTCAACATATATCTTGCATACAGAAAATGTATTTTTATTTTTCTTCTCTGCAAGATGCATGCAGTGACTCACCATTCCTTTGTTAGGACGAATCTATGTTTTTGGACATTGGCTTAGTCCGTCTTCCTGTAAGAGAAGCTAAAACTTTTAAGGCATTTTTTGTGATAAATGTAGCTTGTTTGCATTGTATCAGACAGGATAGTTGCTTGACATTTAGGTCTCTTTTTGAAGAAAACAATGATGGTAAAAAAATCCTTAATTTTTTTTTTCCTAACTTCTTCCCCCATTTATTTCCTCTGTCCTGCTGTTTGGTAGCTGCGAACCTAGCTTTTACCTCTAGGCAAGTGGGCAGGCAAGCATCTCCTTCTGGAACTAATGTCAATGTATCTCCTTGGATTAATTGGCAAGTAAATGGTGCAGTCTATATGTTGCCTCCTCAGGAGAGAGTTCCTACATCAGCAACTTTGTGATGCTTTGCTCTGAAATTTAGCCCTATATTTAACCCCTTCCTGGCATCGCTCAGGAGAACATAAGTCAGTCTTTCTGCGGTTCCAAGTAATGTATGAGAGCATGACTGCAGTTTCCCTGAGAAAAAGCATTTTAAGTTAATACTGACTGATCGATTGTTTTAAGAAGGTTCCTTTTTTGGCTAGCAATGTTTCTTGGTAAATGTTAGCATGGCATATGGAAATAACATTAAGTAATTCCTTAACTCAAGCTCTTTTGTTGATATACAGGTAATCAAAGGAATAAGAACAGAATAAAAACAGAATCCCTTCTAACTTGGACTACCGGGCACAACTGGGTTTTGCTGGGGTAGTTATGTTTTCAGAAAAACTCAGAGTAATTTTGTATTGCTCATCAGAAGTTGTTACTGCACATTTGTTACTGGAAAATCTTCTTTGTGCAAAACACACCCCTACATAGTCCTGCTTCTGGGAACCACTTACAATCCCCTCTGGAAGGGGAGTGTGCAGTGGGATTTTCAAGACAGTTCAGAATTTTAAAAATTGCTTCCCCTGAGCAATATATCAAATTATCCACTAAAGTGAGGAGCTGATTTTTGCAGTCAGTGTGTTTCATATGAATGTGAGTAAAACCAGTTGCTTCACTAGCTAACAACTAAATTGTGTGCCTGTATGTGGGTTTTTTCACCCGACACCTTTCAATGATAACCCTTCAGTTTCACCTTTTTAATTCAATGGGTCATATTTGTAAAATGCAACTTCTTTATTTAACTGAAAAATCTTAGTTTTGTTGCTAGAATGTTCTCAAATGACAAAGAGTACTTCAAAAGAAAACATATTTATTTCCAGAAGTGCTACACAGATGAAGAACATCTTTAATAAGCTAGCACCCTCCTGCTGAGTTTCTACCATCAGAACATGTCTATGCTAGGCAAAGTTTCATTTCTATTTAGTTTCAATTAAATGCCTGTAATGTAATTACATAGCACAGGAAGGATCTATTGATGTTGTGAATTTGATTTTTAATAAGATTACAAAAAAACCCTCTAAGGTGCCTCCATAACTTTAGAAATTATTGTCTGTCCATCTAGCTTCTTATGTGCAATGATAACATCTGGCAAATGTCATATCCTGTCTTTTTTTTTCTGCTTTGAGAAATACTTTGCTTGGCCATTGATTTTGATGGGAGTGCTCAGAATAAAACATCCCCACTTGAGGAAAAGGCAACAGACTCAGGCTTATGTTTTATGATGGAAACAATATGGTGGCTATTCTGGAAATACAGATACTGATACAATTCCCAGAGATGGTATAACTGTGTCAGCAGAAGTGTGAACCTTTTTGCTTGTGAAACTGAAGCTAAACAAGCAAGAACAATCACATTTTTACCATTTGCAAAAATATCTAATCATTTTGTGGTTTCACCTCATATTTTTAGCTTTTTCTGTGAGAAGCTGCCTTTCCATCTGTCTGATAGCAAAATTTCACCATTTCATCAATAAAACTGGCATCGTTTCACCTTGAATCTATTCACAGAAGCTTCGTCACTTGAGGTATATAAATCTAGTTTGGATGAAGCACTGACATTTAATTAAAATCTTATTTTGTGCATGAAAATCCTCAGCCCAAAATAGAAAATTTCATATGATTGTAGTAATCTGTAGTTTGTATCATGCTATCTTTCACATACAAATCATCTTTTTAGTGTTGCCTGTATCCCTCAATGAGTTAGTTTCTTCTGTTCCCACAAGCGAAAGCTGGTTCCTCTGCAAGCGTGTGTGACTGACAAGTTGAAATTACTGGAAAGCCAAAACGAAAGACTTGATAACGATCCAGAAGCATAAGTTTCAACTTTGTTCTAGACTTGTGTTCCCATGTCATCCTAAGTGACCCAACTGTTTTGTATTTAAATTGGAATTTTAAATTGGTGGGAGTGTAGCACAGACCATATTTTTCCTCTGTATAAGTTGGTTGATTTGCCTTGACTGTTCTGTCTTGATGTGTCACATTAGATGGATCTCGGGACACTTCGACCTGAGCTGGCCAAAATGGGAAAAAGCAACCCCAACAACCAATGCTTTTATTTTGCTGTTGGTATACAATTAAAGGAAGGAATAAAGAGCTTGTCAGGGTTGTATCTCTTGGTTTGCGTGCTTTTATAAGGAGCTAATGTCATCCTGACTCAGGTCACAGGCCAGGGAACGGCCAGGGAGTGGGAATCACCAGCCTTAGCCGTTCTTGGATCATTAAATGTAGTGACTTTCAGTATAGCCTCAATGCCATTACAAAGATATTTCAAAGCCAGGACAGAATGGTCATCGGAGGAGGTGGGGGGGACAGAGGACAGTAAGTTATCTTTTCCTGTTAAGAGAGTTAATGCATCTTCAATGTATATATACAGAAACTACATATATGGTCATATTGCCTTGCGCATATGATTCTAAAAACCATAAATTCTTAGAATATGAGTTTTAGAAATAGAATTTAGATGCTAATAATAAGATATTAGATATCATAATAAACTTATATGTTTTTTCCACCATTTATAATACTTGAAAAATCTTTGCCTTTGTAAGTATTTTTTCTAGTGAATGAAACAGCGAATAACCTGCTCAGTTTTTTTCCCTTTATGACAATGTTGTTTGCATTCGTACTCCAAATGAGCAAGTTAAATATCTACTGAAGAGCAAGCTTTGTTTTGATAAAAGTGTTGTGGACTCTGTTCTGGCCATCTTTGAAACCCCATTTCCTGGAAGCAAAGGATGTCATCCCTTTCTTTTTTGTCTCATTAAATGTCTTCATTTAAAACATGTTTTCGGAGCATCTTGAGTGCTTTCAAATCTTTGATAGATGTATCTTGTGACACAAGTCTGAGAGAGTAGGTACTATTGTTCCTGTTTCACAAGGAGTCTGTCTCAGAAAGTTATTTACAGAGAGAGTCTGGCACAATTGGAAATTGAGCCTCTGACTCTTGACTGGGCACACCCTGAAATACAAGAAATTCCATTTAAACATAAGAAAACACTTTTGTACTGTGAAAGGGGACAAAAGCTTGGGCAGCTTGCCCAGAAAGACTTAGGAGTCACCATCCTCGGAGTTATTAAAAACCTGAATGGACACAGTCCTGGGCAACCTGCTTTAGGTGACTCAGCCTTGAGTACAGTGGTTGGACTGGATGATTTCCTGAGGTCCCTTCTGCCATCATCCATTTTGTGATCTTATAGTGCCTTAATCAATGGGCAAATTTTCCTTTCAAAGTTTTAAAGCAGATAACTGCACAGAGTGGAAAAGGCCCTTCCAGATCTAGGTGTGTGCGCTGCTTGCTTTGTAAGGTGTATACAACAAAGCCTTTCAGTAGAACTTCCCAGGCAGGCAAATGTCTTGGAACTTCTCTGTGAACAATTTTTTTCCTTAAAAAAATCTCAGAAGTATTTGAGGAACAAGCTGAGTCCCGCCTTCTCTACCATAGTGCTCCTTCATAGGAGACTTCTGTTTCTGAATAAACTGAGGCACACATGTAAAATGGATGAACTTATCCGAAAATGTTCCTTAGTTTCTCACTAGAAAAGTAAGGGTATATGCATTTTTTTTCTGGCTAGCAGTGTGTTATCTTTCCCATGTACAAAGCTGATAAACTTTCAATAGAGAAAAATTACATCTTTTGACACAGAAATAATGGAGAATGTCTGCTAGGAAATGTTGCTTCCGTAGCTGAACGAGTTACTTTTACTAAAGGTATTACAATTATACCCATCATTACCATAAAGAATAAATACCCTCTCTGTCTAGATACTATGAGCTTTTAATCTGAACAGACAAGCTAAAGGAAAAGAGGAAGAGTTGGATAAAGGAAATATTACGTCTGAAGTACTAATGCATGTCAACAGTAGGTTTGGTTTAGGACCAAGTGTCTTCATTCACAAATGTGCAATCTCTTCAAGGGCAATGGCACATTATGCAATGGGCTCAGCATGGGAAGCTGTGATCTCTCGAGGGCATTCCTCACCTCAGGCACAGGCTGTGGTCATGCAGCTATGCCACTTGCTGACTGGAGCAATTATCTCTGTCTAAGGCTGTGCTGTAACTCCTGGATGTATCAGGTCAGCTGCGTGCTCATCAAGATTATTTGCACTGGAGTTCGCTGCCCATGATAGATGTAGTCTGCATTTATCTTTTGTGCTGAGCATGACACTAGTTATTAAATGTTTCCTTGTTATTTGAATAAGATTCAATAACAGGTGCTGTGTCTTCTCTGTAGAGGTCCTGTAAGACAAATGGATTACACATTCTCCGTCTTCCTTTGTTCTGTCAGTTTTATTGACATACAAAGTGGCATCATAGAGTACATCTGTCTATACGAGGCTTTGCTTTTCAGTGCGGTACGAGATGCAGCGTGTTCAAGGTGGGGTGTTAATGGTGATTAAACACAATTGTTAAATGATCTTCAAACCAATGAGGTTCAAAAAGAAAAGTGGTGTCAGAGCACTTGTATTGTTATTTTGTTTTTAATTAAAGCTGGAAGTAAATGTGTCATATATGCTTTAACTTTTCTTTGTTATTATATATGAGGATAAACAGTAAATTCATCAAAGCATAAGTATTCTTATTAGCCTGTATAGAATCAGAGACCTTATGACACAAAGCTTGGTTATTCTGGGGTTACTCATCGGTGTTATAGTGAGATCAGTTGGATGTTTTTGCTTTGAAAGAGTTGACCTGGTCAAAAGAGAGCCTTAGATGTTTTCACAAATTCAGAAATATTCTTCACCCTAGAACAGCAGAGATCTCTCATAATTGGAGCCTTTGAGGTGATGGGACCACGTAGACCTTCTCTGTCCCGTTCGTGACAGTGTGTGTGCTTTTCCTTGCTCTTCTAAAAGGAGTAAACTTTGAAAAGACTGTACAAGAATTAAGGTTTATGTTTTTCTGAAAATGTCTCTCAGCCACAAAGAAAAGGGATCAAAGTAAGTAAAAAGAGTAAATGTCTTTCATCCTGTAACACTGATGAGAAAATTTCCCTCTTTCTACAAGTAAAGGAAGACTCCAGAGGCTGATGTGAATAGCCTTCACCTTCTGTCCACTACTGGTGAAGACTATTTTATACCACTTAATACCATATTTTATATGTATATAATATAGTTTGTCAACATAAGCTGCATTACTAGTACCTGCAATTTTACAGGCTGGAGACTGATTATCTGGGGAGCAGCTCTGATGGAAGGGTTTTGGGGATCTTGTTAGACATCAAGCTGATGTCTTAGACATCCAGCAGCGTGCCCTGGCAACAGAGGAAGGTAACAGCACCTTGGGCTATGTCGAAGGGAGCACAACCAGTCGGTTGAGGGCAGGGATTATCTCCCTTCACTCCGCACTTGTTAGACTATGTCTAGATACTTTGATCAGTTTGGGGCCTGCCATATGACCAAGATATTGATCAGAGCACTTGCTGTGGGAGGACAAGCTGAGGGAATGGAGTTTGTTCAGCCTAGAGAAGACGCGGCTTTGGGGAGACCTAACTGCAGCCTTTCCATGACTACAAGAAAGTTATAAAAAAGATAACGAGTGAGGCTCTTTGCCGTGGTGCGTGGCAGGAGGACAAGAGACAATTTCACCGTAAGGGCAGTCAGGCATTGGAACAGATTTGCCAGAGAGGCTGTGCAGTCTCTGTCCTTGGAGGTTCTCAGGTCCTGACTGGATAAAGCTCTGAATGACCTAACTGCAGCTTTTCCATGACTACAAGAAAGTTATAAAAAAGATAACGAGCGAGGCTCTTTGCCGTGGTGCGTGGCAGGAGGACAAGAGACAATTTCACCGTAAGGGCAGTCAGGCATTGGAACAGATTTGCCAGAGAGGCTGTGCAGTCTCTGTCCTTGGAGGTTCTCAGGTCCTGACTGGATAAAGCTCTGAATGACCTGTTCTCATCTCATAGGTGGTCCTGCTTTGTGCAAGAAGTTGGACTTGAGATCCCCTGAGGTTCCTTCCAACCTGAGTTATCCTGAGGTGTGACCTTCTGTCCATATCTCCACGGTGGAGGTGGGGGATAAATGTGAATGTAGAAGATGCACCTGCAGAGCCATCAGTAAGGTTGAGATGGTGGGAGGAAAGAAGGGAATGCCTTTATGATAAATTTTTCCCATCCTGAATATTTGCAGTTCAATTACATTTCGGATAAGGCAATCTCTACTGCTGTCAAAGGGTGGTAAGTCTTTCCTGAATGTCTTTACCATGGATAACCTTTCATAGACTTTAATGTGTTTGGAAACCCCTTTCGATTTGTTTCAACCAGGCAAACACATAAAGTGTTGTATGTGTAATAGGGCAGGGTAAGTACACCCAGGAAGGCTAAATGCTTACCAGAAGAGAAGCTGTAATTGCTATGTAACCTACAAGCTGGCATGACAGCTATGGGATCTTCTGCACAGTGTAAGGTAGACCTATTCTTCAAGTCCTGAAATCAATACAGTCTTGTTTTTGTGCATTCAATTGAGACTATCTTGCCCTTCCAAGAACTGGAGTATATTAACTCGGGCAAAGAGCCATACCTGAGTTGCTGTTCTGTTTCCAGTCCCTGAGGAAGCTTGCCCAAAACCTTTGTTTTGTGTTGCGTTCACACACCGTGGCCAAGTTTCTCTACTTCTGGCTATTTTTGGCTAGTACATGTGGGGGGCCTTAACTGGTGGCAGGAGTTACACTTAACCCTAGAATTTCATTAAGCTTCTTCATAGGAAGAAATGAGTTTTAGTCCTCTTAAATAAATACATAAATCTGTAAATATTTAAGCATTGTTAAGAAGAATCAAATTAGAAAGGACATGATACCTCTTCTTGTAACGTAGCCAGAGTAAACAGCTGGGAAAGAGACATGAAAATTATTGTGAATTATTTTAGTTGCATTTTTTGTATTTTGAAACTTCAGTATATTTTGCAGATCCATAGTTGGCTTTTTAGTGTACAAATTAAAAAAAAAATTGTTATAAACTACAAAGAGGTGAGTATTTAATAGTAGGATAATTTCTTTGTATTTCCAATCCATTGTTCTGAGAGGACAGATTTCCTAAAAAGTATAAAAAGGCCTACATATCTGGGTAGGAGTGGGGTTAAACCACTTCTTTAGCAGATTGTTCCTGGATTCTTACAAATTAGATGATTTTTAGGAAGCTCTGGAGAAGTCCGTTTTCCTTAAATACAGGGTGCTAGACCTGGTTATAGCATGCGAACACGTGGCTGCTTTCTTTTCCTCTCTCTAGATTGTTAACTCTTGTTAACAATGCAAAGAAATCTTTTTTTTTTTCCAATGGCATCTTTATTTCTCTCAACAGATCTTCCTCTTTCCTTCTACTGTCTTTCTCCGCTGTTTTTTGAGATGACTTCTGTAGAAAGAAGAAAGGCATTTTTTGCTCAAATTGTATTTTGGTTAAAGGGAGCTTTAAGTATTTTTAAGGCACAACCATTTTTCTTTGATTTTTCACTTAAAATTGTCTTAATCTTCTACATTAAGATTTTTCAAACCCGGTTGCCCAGAATCTGAAATTCTGCTATGAAAATGCACCTCCTGCTGCATCCTACTGCTTTGGAAAAACTGGCCAAATGCATCAACAACTTAACTAAGTTGTGGGCTAATTCTAAGCCCTGAATATTCAGAATCATGTAGATGGAAAGTGGAACTCCAACTTTGCCATCCTTGCACCAGCTAATTTGTCACAGAACTGAAAGGAAGAATGTATGAGATGAAAATGTATTGTGGGATATTTTAAGATCATAACTGTGATATCAGATAGCCTAAAATGCTCATTTTTTTATAGCAATGTATTATCACTGTTCCCTATTCTATATTTTATATCTATTTTTTTTAAACCAGAATTAGTCTTCAGAAGAGATATTAAATAATAAAATAGCAAGGGAAAACATAAAAGAAAAAAATCTTTTTCTGTAACGGTTTATTCATTAGAACACCCACAGCATTGGATTTTATGATCTACATCAGTGGAAAGGATAATTCCTATGACTTTTGCAGTTGAGGTAAGGGATTGGTAGTTATTTTTATTTCTTGACCAATATTACATGGAATCCAGGAAAAAACTGTACAGACTGTACACAAAACTGTATCACACTGAAGCAGTTGTTAAATGAAAGAATTAGCACCAGTTAAAAAAACCCAAACAAACAGATGTGGGAATGAAACAGTGTCCTGACCCCTTATTAATTTTGGAGGAGCATGTGTATGATATTATGAGGGATTTTCCTGAGGTTTATTCTCAGATTATTCAACGTCTGAAAGAATAAAATGGTGCTCAGCTGGGGCAGTCAATAAGCAGACTAAACATGTGACAGATGCACAGACGACTTCAAAGATGCCGTTACAAGTGCCTGTGGAGATATTTAAGGAGCCAGATGCTGCTGCTTTATATCTTCCACAGCTTAGAGTGTGTCCTGTGATCACCTTCCAAAGGGGGTGTGTGGTTCAATATGCTGAAATAAACAATATTCCATCTAGTCAGGTTTTGTCTGTCTTTACTATCTTGAGCACTCACTTAGCACGTGTATATACACAGGAAGTATAGGTGAGTATATATGCGTACATATACACACACACACACACACTCACAATATATATACACACACACTCACACACTCACACATGCCCCACGACCCTCTCTGCTCTTACGTGCTTTCACACCTGTTAGGCGATTTGATAGGTCTATTTTAGAGTTTATCTAGGCATAGATTACTGTACAGGTGCATTAAAAAAAACCCCAAACTGCAAGACCGTGTGAGTGTTTTCATTAGTTTGCATTTGCATGGTAGACGTTGTTTATTTCTCTTCATTCTTTCACAGTAAATGTAAACAGTACATGTAAACCAATTTTGTTGCTAGCCCTTGCTTTGGCCTGGGCAAGAAGGGTATCAGCAGACCGATTCCTGTGGCTGTCTCTGGCTGGCTTGGCAAGAGGGACTGGGAATGCTTTGTCTTTCCTACAGGTTTGTACTGAATTTCTTTGTTTATACCCTTTACATTGCCATCTTATTTATTAGCCAGTAGGGAAAAATAATCTAACTCTGCATGAGGAAAAAAGTCATGTCCTGTTAGGAAAAGGGTCTCAAAAGTGATAATTGTGATAATTTATTCTCAGTTTCTCGGTAACAAAATACATAAGAACTTCCTGAATTAGTTCCTGCTCAAAAAAAACTGGGATGAGGAAACAAAAAATTAAATTACAATATATTGCTTTTAAATTTTAAACAATAGAAAAATCTATAAAAAAACCTAGGTTAAATTGTTTCAGTCAGTCAGTTCAACTCTGCAGAAAGTTTGCACTCTATTTTTGGCCTGAGTTCATATAGCATGGAAGTCTGTCCATTGAGCGATTTTAAAACTTTATGATTAACGTAAATAACCCTTGATTAGGAAATGCCAGTTTGTCCATGACTCTGCTTACTGAATGTGATCAGGTCACTCTAATTTAAAGCTAGAAAGAAAATCATAATTCTGCTTTATGAAGAAATTTTCAGATTTCAGGGATTATTTTCCTTCTGAAGCAGGTTGTTAACAGTATATTTATTTAAGATTAGTTCCTGCTCAAAAAAAAACTGGGATGAGGAAACAAAAAAATAAATTACAATATATTGCTTTTAAATTTTAAACAATAGAAAAATCTATAAAAAAACCTAGGTTAAATTGTTTCAGTCAGTCAGTTCAACTCTGCAGAAACTTTGCACTCTATTTTTGGCCTGAGTTCATATAGCATGGAAGTCTGTCCATTGAGCGATTTTAAAACTTTATGATTAACGTAAATAACCCTTGATTAGGAAATGCCAGTTTGTCCATGACTCTGCTTACTGAATGTGATCAGGTCACTCTAATTTAAAGCTAGAAAGAAAATCATAATTCTGCTTTATGAAGAAATTTTCAGATTTCAGGGATTATTTTCCTTCTGAAGCAGGTTGTTAACAGTATATTTATTTAAGAGTAGAAATGAAGTAAGAAATTTGGAATACACAATAATTCAGGTAGAAATTTCTTACCTGGTAGATGATCAGTTTTTCGTAAAAGAAAATTGAAAATATTTTGACGAAATCTTGTAGGCTTCACCTGTAATTAGTGACCAAAAACCTTTCTGAGCATCGTATTTTATCAAGCACATTTTTCAAGCCCTTAGTCGCCCCCATGGTTCTTCTCCCAACACTGCCCAAGGTCTTCCACATCTCTTCTGAATTGTGAGTGCAGGCAATGATCAAGCCATAACACCATATTCAAAACTGATGCAATCTTTCTTCTTACCGCATGTTGCACTTTTTATAAATAATATGAACAAGGATGGCAACACACTGGGAGCTCTTATTCAGCTGACAAAGATACTGGTAACTCTAACACTTTTTCAGAATTACTCCTTTTCAGGATCAAAAAAAGAAAAAAAAAAAGCCACACACTAAGAATGCTTTTCTATCCAAACATTTCCTATCTTGTAATTCTGGTTGATATACTTTTCTGTAAATACATATATTCATGTACACTCCCTGTATTTTTCAAATTTAGAGTCATACAGTATCATTCAATTAACGTTAGTTAAATAAAGTTGGGGTAAGAACTGATTCCAGAAGTATTTCAACAGAAAATCATCTCATTTGCTGTTTACAATTATGGTGAGACCTGTCAGTACATTTTTGAATCACTGTGTTTTAACCTTCATCGATGGCATCACAATTACTTCGTGTTTAAGTTGGTGAAGACAGGATGTGTTTTTTCTCCTGAGGAGATGGGATAAATTCACCTCGCCTATGGAATTCTAAAGGCTTTCTGAGTTCTCACAGTACTTTTCAGAAATACCTTAATGAAAATACTGCTCTTTTCTGTCTTATTCATCTCATTGCTGTAATAAATTCTGTGCATGTAATTTTTTGGCTATATGCCATTTCAAATCTGGGCCTGAGACTCTGGATACTACGAAAGGATGCACTCAATAGTTGGACAAAGGAATTCAACAATCAGTCAGAAGTGGTGGATCCTCTTTGTGTTCAGTATTTTTGTGAAATTCCATTTGGAGCCAAATTGTTTGACTTGGTAGACTATCTTCATATCTGGGCACTGTTATGTAGGTTTTAGTAAGCATAATTACTTTAGTCTAACTCTAATAGTGGTAAATGGTTATAAATTTTTTGGGGTTGTTTTAACTGGGTCAGTAACTTGGCTATTTTATTTACTAGTTTTGAATTTTTGTTCACTGGCCTTGTTGATGGGAATACAAAAGTTTAATTCACAACATGATGACTGTGTGCTATAAAGTGCATTTCTTTGCTGCATTTTTTATGGTTACTCTAGTATGTGTATGACTAAGAGTGCAGGTAATAACTTGTCCTACAGAAATATTTACAGATGACACCAAGCTGAGTGGTGCAGTTGACACGCCAGAGGGACAGGATGCCATCCAGAGGGACCTGGACAAGCTGGAGAAGTGGGCCCGTGTGAACCTCATGAGGTTTAACAAGGCCAAGTGCAAGGTCCTGCACCTGGGTCGGGGCAACCCCCAGTATCAATACGGGCTGGGGGATGAAGGGATGGAGAGCAGCCCTGCCGAGAAGCACTTGGGGGTACTGGTGGATGAAAAGCTGGACGTGAGCCAGCAATGTGCGCTCGCAGCCCAGAAGGCCAATCGTCTCCTGGGCTGCATCCAAAGCAGCGTGGCCAGCAGGTCGAGGGAGGTGATTCTGCCCCTCTACTCTGCTCTGGTGAGACACCACCTGCAGTGCTGCATCTAGCTCTGGGGTCCTGAGCACAAGAAAGACGTGGACCTGTTGGAGCGGGTCCAGAGGAGGGCCATGAGAACAATCAGGGGGATGGAACACCTCCCCTGTGAAGACAGGCTGAGAGATTTGAGGTTGTTCAGCCTAGAGAAGAGAAGGCTCCATGCAGACCTTGCAGCCTTTCAATATATAAAGAGCACTTATAAGAAAGATGGAGAGAGACTTTTTACTAGGGCCTGTAGTGACATGACAAGGGGTAACAGTTTTAAACTGAAAGAGGGTAGATTTAGAATGGATATAAGGAAGAAATATTTTATGATGAGGGTGGTAAGACACTGGAACAGGTTGCCCAGAGAAATGTTTGGCCATTTCTTGAAAAAGCTATTTTCCAGTAGAAGTAAATTAATTGGAAAACTTAAATCTGTCAATAAGTATCAGAAATAAATTTAATAGAAAGTGTATGGTATACACTTTTCAGTTTTAAATAAACCATTCGGTTTCAATTACGTGTGCTAAGAATATATATTAATATCCTTCCAAACAGATTCCAAGGTGACTGTGTATTTTATTAATTCTCAAACCCAAATTTGTGGAATATTTAAAAAATAAAGCACTTCCATATAACTATCTACATGAAAGGGGATGGTTGTAAGTGGAAAATAAATAGCAAAGGATATTTTTCTTTCTAATGTAAACATCTGGCAGTAATCCTTGCTTACACAATTAATGGGCATTTAATTGGCAATGATCAGTTTATTGCAGCAATATGAAGTGAATGTTTCCCCAGGAACAAACAGCTGTTGCAAGAATTTCACAGCAATTTAGCAAACACCAGGTGATAGCTGTATCTAGAATGAAGTGTTCTGTCTCCAAGAGAATACAGTAGCAGTGAATCAGAGAAAGATATAAAAAGCAGATTGCTGGATTTATCTGATTTTCTTTTTTTCACAGCCTCTGTAGTCTTGTTTCTAAATCAACCTCAGTAAAATAACTTAATAATTAAATCAAATCAAATGGTATTCTACAGGGGCCTTTGAAGAGGAGTCTCCATTTGAACCCAGAAGGCATTCAAAATAAGACTAATTGTGAGACTTTATTTTAAAATTGCATTGTTTTATTAGAAATTCACTTATTTAAAAAACTTCTGCACTTACAATAGTTACGTCTTGTTATAGACCACTATTTGAATCCGTTGGACAGGGATTGCTCACACAAACTTGTGTCATTCAGTGTTTGTAAGTTAGATCACACAACAGAAACTTTTCCTTATTTTCTTCATGTCTATCACTTGTATGACAGTTCTAAAACCACAGTTTGATTCGTCTTGAGTAAAAAAAACAAACCACACAGAAAAAATTGGCTTCATTCACAAATTACTGACAATTAAGTAAAAATATAATTATTTCTACCAGCTGTCTAAAATTAAATGTATTACTTTTTAATTTGTGTTGCTTGTGAGCAGTTTTTCCATTATGGCTTAAATAAAGTTTTTCATCTTTCATTATGTTCTCTCATTACTAATTTAATATGATGATAATAGCTATGCAAACTTTGTGTTACTCTGCTTTTGGTATACATAAAATTGCACATTTTATATGTAGTATGCAGGCCAGTACTCTGATTTTTTGAAAGCCTGGCTTCATTGGTGAGGAAAGTAATTTTATTTCAGCAAAATGCCTTATTTACTATGCTATTTTGTATTAGCCTATGCCACAGTCTGCAAACAATACACCAAAATGAGCAAAGAATCAAGGGACAGTTTATAGAACAATGCTTTCCTTTTTTTATGTTCGCGTTCTGCAATAATTCATCTCCATGACAAAAGCAGACAATCAATCATCTTCTATTGTGCTTTTCTCCATTAAAATTACTATTCTTGGTATAACAAAAGGAAGCTGCCTAAGTAACAGGAACATTCCTACATGTTTAAATCAATACATTGATCAGGCTTAACAAACAACTCCTTAAATCATTAATATGACAATGCAGTTTATGGATTAATTCATACATATTAATATCAAACTACACCATTGTTGTTTATAATCTTCTAGAAAATATGCAACAATGCATATTAAAGTGATGTTTTATTATATTCCATTAGCCAAACATTGCATCTGGTTATTTTACCTCATCAATAACTTGTAATTTTCAATGTGAAAATGAATATACTGTAATGTATTAAACCAAATGTTGTGATTCTTTATAATTATTTAAAACTAGGTGCCTTAACTGCTGGCCAGGTTTTTGTGCATAAGCCAACCTCCTAGAGAAGTCATTAAGAATGTGCCACACCAGTTTCGTGACAAGTAGTAAGACGTTAAAAAAAGTTAGTTTGATCTCAAGCAACTAAATTCAGATAGCAATAATATATTTAATATTTTTAGACGGTTGCTGAAAGTTGTAACTATACTAGTTACAAATCACTAACAATGGTAATGTTTTCATTTTATTTGTATGAAGATACAAAGTTGATACTTATTTATAAAATCATTTTATTTCAAGAGCCAGTCATGAACTTCACTTCTTTTCTACCATGTCTACGAGCAAATAAAAGGACAATCTCTACAAGTTTGCAATCCCACTAATGAAAGAAATGATAGAAACTGACAAGCGTATTAGACGTGAAAGGAAATGGTCTCAGGACACTAATAACCTATTAACAGGAACTTCTTTTTAGATATTACTGCATATCAACATTTTAAGGAAGGATTTAAGCAAGAAGAGTGAAGTGGATTCACAACTGTATACATATATATGGCTTTATGTAGCAATTAATTATCTATGACATTATTGTTTTGCTTCTTCTGTCTTCCTTGGCTAGGGAGAAAGGTTGTTGTTTTGTCTACTGACTTCATCTCATAAAAGAGAAGGTATAATGGATATATACAGAAAATATTAAAGAAAGTAGAATGTTTTGAAGTTAGTCCTAGTGACTGCACTGATTCAACCAGAAGGTGCTGTTAATCTTTTCATGATGTAACCATCAAAACAAGAATGTCCTTCTGACTCTGCATCTGAATTTCTCACTGTGAAATTACAGTAAAACACTTGGATTAAAATGTGAATAGTTTATATATAACACAGTAAAGAAACAGGATTAAGTTAAGCTAATAATACCGCATGTCATTAACTAGCACAAAATTCAGATGACTTTAGAACCCCTGAAGATTTCTTTAATTGTATTTTCTTTTTTCTGAATTAATGAGGCCAGGCCATAACATGTTTCAAGAAAATGAAGTCTTTTGTTACAGGAATGCAAATGCAGTGGCACAGCATCTAAGATACTAGACAATATGGAAAGTTGTAAGAATATTTCCATCACATTATAAATGAACGTCACAATAAGTTAGGCAACCATTATCTAATTAAATTTTCTTAATATCTTCTTCTTGTTAAACACTTCCTAGGCATTAATTGACTGTGAAGATTCAATATCTATTTTCATTCACAATCCACATGTCAATATAAAGTAGTTTTGAATTTTGGCAAATGTAGTTCTGTTAAAAAAAAAAAAAATTATAGAATCACAGAATGGTTTGGGTTGGAAGGGACCTCTAAAGGTCATCTAGTCCAACCCCCCTGCCGTGGGCAGGGACATCTTCAACTAGATCAGGTTGCTCAGAGCCCCATCCAACCTGACCTGGAATGTTTCCAGGGATGGGGCATCCACCACGTCTCTGGGCAACCTGGGCCAGTGCTTCACCACCCTCAGCGTCAAAAATTTCTTCCTTAGATCTAGTCTGAATCTACTCCCCTTTAGTTTAAAGCCATTCCCCCTTGTCCTGTCGCAACAGGCCCTGCTCAAAAGTTTGCTGCCATCT
>NW_008796211.1:2315036-2327536 GCF_000699145.1 Aptenodytes forsteri
CTGCTGGTGAAGACCGAAGCAAAAAAGCCATATTCCCTTCTTCTTTCCTCAACTGTTGTCTACTAACATTGTGTAAGCAAATTAGTTGGTTATATACAGTAATAAACTAAAAATGATAGGTTACTTGTGATATGGAAAGTTTTCTGTGTATAAGAAACTTTACAGTCAGTGTTCCACGATTCCCTGCCCCCAGCCCATCATCATTGCAATGATAACCTATGTCTCATCTTCTCTTCTTAGTATCTACTCAGTTCCCTTCACTTGATCTTTCAGGAAGCCTCTTTCCTTACAAGAGTTGCCAGAGCCGTTTATAATAAAAACACTTAGCTAAGTTAATGGGTTAAACAGTGACTACAAGACTCAAAATCAAGGAATATGATGCAGCAGTATCCACTGAGTCACTGAAAATGCTGAAGGTTATGTACAGTTGTGTATTGCTTGTGAGTCATATCACATACGCAGTAACTAGGGGAGAAAGATGCATCTTATGTTTTATGGCAGTGAATTCCAAGATGTCCAATAACTTTTCTATAAACTGCAAAGAAAAAGCATATATAGCCTCTATGGCATTTTGATGGGTATAATTATTTTGGAAGAACTGTGAGAATAAACCAGTGAACTGTGCATTGTTTGACCAAAACTACTTGGAGTCTGGCTTCAAGTGTTTCACAGTGATTGAAAGACAGGCAAAGCTCTGCTGTTAGATGCTTGGTTTAGCATCAGCCAACTAACCAGCCAGTACATGCTTAACTCCAAGCTGGTTTGGAAGGGATGCCCTACAGGATGGATGAATGTCAAAGGGTAATACCGAGAAAGAGACCTATGGCCATAGGAAACCGGAGCTTCATTTGTTAAATCTCTGTGGACTACTTCAAAATCCATCTCTCACTCTTGCAAAATATGTTCAGTATCTGATTAGGGTCAAAACATGCTTGTTTTTTATTATAGGCCTGTTAATGCTAAGTTTTCCAGAATTGTTGCCACCTATGAAGAGACTTTCAACTATTTTCAGTATTTTGTACTTTCCTTTGGAGAAAAAAGGCAATTTCTATTTATCTAAATGAACTGATGTTTTAAAGGCAGATAAATGTCTATTTTAGTAGATTATTTTTAATTTTGTAAGTGGACCCAGCTTCTCCTTGAGAGATCACTCTATCAGTAGTAAAATGAACACTTTATAAACATGCTGTCTATCAGTTCATTCCCTCTCATAATCTTAGAGAGAGAATTTGCAGGTAATAGTTATCCCAAATTAAAAAGAAAATTGAAATTTATAAAGGTAATACTGAAAACCCTTCTACCAGCTTTCTTTTAGCTTTCTTGTGAAGCTGTTACCTGAAGGGCACTTCCGCTGACTTTAGTTTCATACTAGTATCTGCTATTTAGGATCATACAGGGAGTGGATAATTCACAGATAGCAGGGATTCAAGTCATGACTTGCACTTGAGAAGTAGCCCCCAGGTCTGGAGAACAGCCTGTAGATTTAATTAGCTTTCTAGTTTCTACCATTCCTCAGGACTGTTTAGTTCGTGTAGAGTAAATCAGCTTCTTTGTGTCAAAGAGGCAGTTCAAACTTGCAAGAACTGCATCTGAAATGCATTGTTCAACCAAAAAAATACGAATATGTTCCTTCACTCCTTGCTCTTGACTGTTTCATGTCAAGAACCGTTTGAGAGAATTCAAAAAGATTCCTAGTCTAAATTTTTCATAGCTGGTGAGCAAATCCACAAGACGAAGGAGGTAAAGCTTTCAGTCTTTCTTATTGCATTGACATCTTAACTCTGGCTGTTAGCTGCATTCATTAATACTGTACTATGCTGGTTACGAAGTGCCGTTTAGTGATCAACACTGGTAAGGTTATTTATTTAAGGAAGGTAATATTATTCTGTGTATTCTTAGTAGTCACCTGAGCTATCCAAATTTAGTTTCCTTTATCAATTAAGATAAAAAGGAATCCTTATGAAGGTGTATTAATAATTTTTTTTAATCCATTTCAAATATCTTGAACAGTTGTATGGTCAGTTGACCTATTTTGCTTTGTTTTCACTTTTTGCTGCAGCATAAAATCAAAATTGTGTGACCAAAACTTTTTTTGTGGAATATGAAAACTATGACAGTATTCATGGCAACTATAAAATAAGTTAAACCAGAAAATTTTCTAATTAGTTGTTGCTCACTTTTAGGAGCAGGAAATTTATTTGAAAGAAACTGTAATAACTGGAATAGAATTAATTTATTTCCATATTTTCCTCTTAATGTATAACAATTGTAATTCATCACTGTGTTTGTGTAGTATCCTCTTCCATATAGATGTGCAGTGCTTGAATCTTGCAACTGTAAAAATTCAGCTACAATTAATGGTTTAGAATCCACAGAAGAATTCAGTGAAAAGTTTTCTTTCTAATGTTTCTAATATTGGTCATTATACCCTGGTTCTTACTTTAAGCAGGCGATACAGCATCTAATACAGTCAAAATTCCATTTGAAAAATCAATATCCATGACCCTAATCCAATAATTATGTAATAAACTAACTAAGGACATTGCAGAATAAGAAAATGAGTTCAACACTTAAAGGGCTTTTTAAAATCTCTATATTGGCATATTTAAGCTCTCTAACTACTAGACATTTGAAGTACAGTTAGATCATTTACTGATATTAGTACATTTACTGTTCTTGATTAAGGAACTCTTGACTGCATGGACGTATCAACTGGCTTTTTCTTAATAAATGAGTGAAATTTTTTTGATCTCTGATAAGATCACAAACACCTTATCTGGAACACTTTCCTTTGCAGCAGAGGAGTGGGAAAAAATTGTTAGTCCCAACATTTTCCAGAATGCTCTAACCATCCTGCCACTTTCTAGGAGGCACAGGATCCTTTATACTTTCAAAATGAAGAAAGAAGCATCACATTTCTTCTGAGATGAGTGTGACTGGTTTCATGCGTACTGTGCAATGACTTAGTTTTGTTCTCACAAACTTCTGGTTTTGAGAAAATACAAGGTTTCCTACTGAGTGTTCTCTGCTTCCACTATTAGACTCTATTTAAAACAAGTAATTTTTTTTACTTTAAAAGTTAATTTTATTAGATGCTTAGTGATACAGTCTTTTATGAATGATCAGTAGGGAAAACAAGGGGTACCATTTCCACCCTGTTATGTAGATGGGTCATTGTCATGACTTGTTCGTGGTTATCCAAGGCAGCTGATAGATCTAACATATTTGATGTTCAGTTGCTGCATACCACACTACCTCGTACAGGAGTCTGGCAGGAAATGTGCTACAGAAGCATTTAGGAGCAGTTAACACTCCAATGTGGCAGTGTTGCCCGTGTGAAGAAAATGTTAAATTTAGCTTTTTTATTTTAAAAAGCTGCTTATGTTGCTCTGCAGATATACAAAGATGTGAAGAAAGTAGAAAAAGTGCTCAGAAAGTAACATCTGTTTAGGAAGCTTCCCTCACCAACAGAGTGCTATGTTGGTTAGTAATGGACACAGAAAGCGAGATTTCAAGAGGAAACCTTTGTGAAATTGCTCAAAAATTCTCTCGTTTCTCAACGTCTTCATTAAAGTTCTCTCTCTGGATTTTCCTTTTTTGTTTCAAGTGCAGGGATAAAGTAACTGAGACTTAAGTATACATAAGAAACACGGGAATTTTTATTATTAAAAAAATGCTTTGGAGGACATAAAGAAAAACTGTCATGTGAAATTTCAGGAGAAATGGGTAAACCCAGTTGTAATCTGATTTGGAAATTTAGCTAAGCACTAGGGTTAATGCTAAAGAACCCAATATGTCAACTTTACATCTTACCTCAAACACGGCATTTCAGTAGGCTATTAAGCATGATGGCAAAGCATCTGTTCTTGCAGCAATGCAGAGGGAAGCCTGCCACCTCACGAATTACCAGAATAACTCCAGAATTCAAAGTCTTAGTTAAGAACAGACTTACCTCAACCTGTTTGTTTCAGTTCACTGAGTCCTTGGCTAACTGGGGCTTGAGACACCGTGAATGAAGGTGAGTTGCATGTACTGAGACTTACGCATTCCAGATGCTGTACTGCTTGCCATAATATCTTTGAAATGAAATACAACTGCATAGTCTTATAAAAAATTTGTATATTTCGTAGTGTTTGAAAAAGCAACATTGCTTAGTCATAGGAATACACCTGGACTCCTACAGGCTTTAAGGGTTTCCTGAGCCAATAGTGTAGGCTAGGAGGGAAATGTTGCTATTATGCTTTCAGTGGGAAAGTCAAAAGTTGGTTAAACTTTTACCACAGAATAGTGTTGGTTCTCAAAGATGACCATTATTTACCTTCAACCTGCAACATTTTTCATGCCATTACCTCTCCTAAGTTTCTATACTTTTCTGGTCAATGCTGCCCGTGTCCTGTAAATTTATAGTATTTTCATCTTTCAGAAAATTAGTACCCTGTGCATGCAGGAAATAGGGGGAATGGCCAGTGTTTGAAGTGAAAGGGAAAACACGGGGTACATTACTTCACAACAGGAGAGGCTTCTACCTCCCTCCTTACAGAGCACTTAGATCCACTCACCTTGCATTAGTTAACATTACAGACTGTTTTGCAGCTTGAGTGACAACTCTTCCAGTTCAATCAGCGTATCCAATATAATGCCACGGTGGTGCCAAACAATGTGTTATAGTGTGTCATACCTTGCACTTTCCTTGGATCAGTCGCTGCTGCTCTGAAACGTTTCAGTGAAGTGGAGTAGTTGTTTCGGAGGGTATGATTTGACACTATACTTGACGCTGGACGTAAGTGCTCAAGATGTGGCTGACACAGGTCAAGGTGGCACTTAACACTGCATCACATTTTTATAGTTCATGGAGGATTTAAGGGCAAATACAAACTGTTTCACATGATGTTTTCCAGTGCAGCCTCTAACCTATGATCAGTGTAACACCATGTAATCAGCTGAGGCTGTTTTTCCAGGCATTATATTGCAATCCCAGTTTTCTCTCCTAGTAACTTGGAAGTTGTTGCCAGCGAAATCACACTGTCTTACAGTGACTAAAAAGGTGTTTAAAATGTTCACAGCAGTGGTATTCGGTGTTTTGACTGACTGAAGATGTCAACGTGTAGAATCCCTAGGGTCTAATGAAATTGTTCTTTTTTGCTTGCAGCGGTCTATTCCGTGGTCACATTACTATCCAAAGACTAATTTCAGTAATAGCTTTATTAATTTTTCTTGTATTAGAGGCATGGTCACAGAATTTTGTCTCAAGAACGGCTAGATAGTAAGGTATGCTGCATTTAGTTTCCAAGAGAATTTTTACAAGTCACTGAATGATCATCCACGTTCTTGTAATCTATAAAGTGTTTTGAAATTTACTATATATTTACTATTATGTTGTTGTAAAATTTTTGGTTGTCTGACTGATGCAATTTTTCAGCTGCTTTGCACACATGACTTGCTCATAAACAATGTTTTCTTAGTGACAGTTGCTGATTAGCTCTTGAGCCCCTGAAAATTCCTGTTGCCTTTTGCAAAATAAACCAGCAACTTGCTTAAGCACACTGTAGTAAAGCTTTTATGAACAAACCACAGCAGCCCAATGTACTGTTTATCACAATGTCATTTGTATTTTCATAGATTTTCGTTACATTACTGAAGGGTCAAACAAGGTTTGCTAGTTTTCTCATTGTCAGCACTGAGATCCTCATGCTCCTTGACTTGCAATTTAAATCTGAGCTTGAAGTTCCTGTTAATCTCATGATTCTGATCACACACAGCTCTATCAGCTGTAGTTGATGATGAAGATGTTAACTAGGCTCCAGTTGGTTTGTTTAACTCTTTATAAAGGATATACAAATTTGACAGAATTAACAGGATTGATTAGAACTCGATAGTATTTTAGAATGATATCTCTTGCATTCCCAAACAGGGGAAAAATGGTCAGGAAATGAGCTTAATGGTGGTGCATACCTGGCAACAAGGAATAGTCGAAGTAACTGCCAGCTGATTGTTATATCTGGCCTCAGCCAACCTAATTTACTGTGATTTTTCTGAGTTTCCCATGGGACAGGGAGTCTTGTATGGGTGTGCAGTAGCTGAGGGTTTTTCAGGTTCTGATGACCTCAAAGGTAAGTGCAAGCTGAGCTTATGTCTCTTGGCTGATACCGGATCAAAAACCTGCTGGTTAGCTGGCTGTTGACATCGTGATGCAAAAAGCAGAGCTTGGGAGTCAGTTTGTGTCTTAACATTCAGACCCTGACCTTGAACATGCTGGGAATGGGGCTGTTTATCCTCAAAGCACTACCCTTGAAATAAGAACAAAATGTATGAATCTGCGTGCTTAACTTTCTGCTTGTGCACAACCTGATCTCTTTTTCCCTTTATGCACATAAATGTAGGCCTTATAACCACAAGGAGTGCATAAATAAATTACAGAAATGAACTGTGTAGATGTAGCATGCATGGCTTATTTAGAGAGCTTGTCCTGAAAACATAGATTTCCTCCACTATCCCCAACCTTCCAAGGGTGAATCTACGTGCTTAACTTTCTGCTTGTGCACAACCTGATCTCTTTTTCCCTTTATGCACATAAATGTAGGCCTTATAACCACAAGGAGTGCATAAATAAATTACAGAAATGAACTGTGTAGATGTAGCATGCATGGCTTATTTAGAGAGCTTGTCCTGAAAACATAGATTTCCTCCACTATCCCCAACCTTCCAAGGTTTCTGGGGAAAAAGTTAAATTTGAGGCCAGAATGAAGTTCCTTACCAATGTGGGCCTGGCAAATGGCAGACTTTAGCTACCTGATAGGAAATACTGAATGCTGGGATATGTTTCAAATCCAGTTGTCTGTCTTGACATTCCTATCAGCTTAGGATCAACAGCCTGAAATCCTTCCTTGAAAATCGGTGCCTACCGATTTTGTTTTCAGGACTGAGCAAAAATCTTTAATAAAAGACAGTCATAAATGATGGTTTAAATCTATTTTCTGCGTCTTACCTTTCCAGATGGTGCCACTGCCACCAGTCATATACCATTTTTGGAGAGATGTGCATGCTTCTCTGGTGCAGAGGAAATCTTTTATGCAAGTAGACCAGAAAAAGGAAACATTAAGGACTTTTTTTTGCAGCCTAGGGATTAGACTATGAAAAGCTTTAGGCTCTTTATGGGCCTAAACTAAAGCTTCCATAAACATGATATGAATTAGGAGTTGTTCAGTGTCATAACAGTAAATTCCAGTTTCTAAAATGTAACTGAGTGTTAATTTGGCTCTTTTTTTTTTTCATATAGAGACATTTAAGTAGGATTGGACCCACATCTCTACAGACCCTGTTTTATGCCATAAACAAGCATTTAAATTAAATTTCTTCAAAGTATTAAACATAGAATACCCATCCCTATTGTTATATTGTTAAAGTTATGTCCTGCTGTTTCCAAACTAGGAGATTTATCTCTCATTAGAATCACACTGTAACAGACATTACATTGTCTATGCTGGATTTGCACTTGTCAGTCCCTCAGCAGGGGCTGATATCACAGGAATCACGGCCTTCAGCAGAAAATCGCTTTAATGACCACTGGTTTAATATTTAGCTACTGGTATTTGGTGGGGTTTTTTTTCTTTCCTCTTCAAAACGGACACTTGGGAAGTCTTAAAGTGCCCTATGCATGTTGGTTTTACTGGTCAGAGCTGGGAGGGATAAGGTCGGCAGAGGGGTGCAGTAAGGATGTGTGTGGATCTGAAGTAAATTAGTGAAAATAATGATGGCAGTTCTTTAACACTTAAAGGTTTAAGAAATGCCGAGGGAGTAATCAGCTCTGTTTGAGAATTGGTTGTGGTAGAAGCCAAAAGATATGGTTAAATCTTTCAGGTAAGTGTCAGCTAATAACCAGCACAGTCAGGTGAAACTTCATGTCCTTGTAAGGCAAATTGAGAGTCTCCTATTTAAAAGATTTCTGGCATAACTGAAACAATATTAAAATGCCTCCAGTCAAATTAGTCAATGAGATATAATTAACATTGGAATGCTCCCACTCTCTGACGACCCAATTATTAATTCAGTTTTGCAACAATAGAGGAAGAATTTAATACAATTTTTTTCAGTAAACAACACTGTAAATTATAGGAATGAGATGGAGTTTTGAAGTTCAAACACTGTTAACTCTTTCAGAATATGGGTATCTCCTCAGGGTTTGCCTGTTCCACTTAACTTTTTTAAAAAACACTTCCAAACCAGTAGTGATAACCACCAGAATGCACCTTATGATGCTCAAGTATCAGAAACACAACTTTACTTTGTATTCTAAGAGCTGATAATCTTAGATACTGTGGGGAGATAAAGCCTTTCTAATGACAAATATATACATAAAGGAAGAAAATCAGATTCCTATGGAGAATTCACAGCTATATCTGCCCGGTGGAAGTGATTGTGATGAAGTTCCTTTCACATGTCTCTAAACTTATTCAAGAACTCACTTCTTATGAGAACTACAATTGTTCTTCTACAAATCTCCTCATCCAGAGAGGTCTCTAAGTGTGATACACAACACTTCTAACTATCCTGTAGTTTTAAAGTTATTGTTTATCCTAGTTTGGCTGTACTTTACTTCATCCCAATAAAATAACATTAACTCAGAAAGTGGCTATGAGGGCTTTTGTCATTTTCAGATCATTATTTTTTATTCTATTGCAAACTTCAACACTGATTTTAAACGTGTGTTAGTTAAAACTTGTGAGCCCTATAGTCAAGTGTTTCTACTGCAGTAAGCCATCTCTAGATAAACATCGTAACAGTACCTTTGACAGCGACAGGTTTTTATTTTGAGAAGTTCAGTTCTGATGCCAATGCATCCACTACTTCTATTCTGCCTGCATCCCAGCAGTTAAAAAATAACTTGAGATTTTTCTGAAAATGATATCTTTCTTCATTACTCCGGTTCAGCTGCTGTTTCCTCAGCCTGTGGTTTTATCTTTATGGGTAGGCACACATTTTTCCAATCTAGCAAGGAGTTTTCTTCTTTGTCTATAACAACAGGTCTAAGGTTGTGTCAGCAGGCTCAGAGTTTAAAATCATTTTATAGGCTCACGTTTGAAAACAACACATCAAAGAAAAAAAAGAAGTACTCCAAGAGGCATGCCTTTCATAGGGGAAGATGTTTCTGAATATGCTTGATGGTGCAGTTCAGCAGGCAGGAGTGGGGCAGGGAGGTGTAATTATGTTAGCTGCAGGGTTCTGCAACCCAGACTCGAACTGCGCTCATTTGGGTCATGAGATGGATATAGATACCCAAAACTTGAAACCAGGATCAAAAACTGGTTAGAGTCAAAGCAAGGAAGAGAGCAGTCCCAGTTAGGGGATGACTCCTCATAAGATATAAACAGCAAGGTTTTTGGTTTGGTCCATTTAGAAGATTCATCCAGGAAACGGCATAGTCAAGAGTTTCTGCAAGAATCTATTCCATGGTGAGTTTGGGCTTTTTTTGGCAGGGGGGAAGGAGAGGAGGGGAAGGATATTTAGCATTACACCTTCTTATCTGCACCTTGGCAAAATAACCCCTCTAAATAGAAGACATCCCTACAGTAGGTTCATGGAGGAGGATTCCTTTTCCTTCACTTGAAGTATGCAGTGCTCCCAGGTGCGGTGCATGTTCACTGGATCTCAGAAGTTGAGTTGGATTTTTTTCACTATCTACTTTCTGGCAGTGTAGCTTTGACTTTAACAGGGTGTAAGAGGTTGTTTTTTTGGATAATGTTATATATATTTCTTGGGGGTTATTCATATTTAACTTTAGCACCTAGTTTAGTTAACTAAATTAGCTGACTGATCTAAAATTCTAGTGTTAATGGAGAGAGTCGCCCTTAAGGTGATTTTCAAAATATCAGCCTAACTTAGACTCTGTGAATAGCCTCCTGAGATGCCTTATAGTCTATCCATTGATACAGATTTAACTTGAAATACTGATACGAAATGCCCTCTCATCGTTTTTTACGACAGTAGTACTCTCAATATTGTCTTAAGAACTAATGTTTACAACATACTTTTGCTTCTATATGCACAAATTAAAATGCCTGGGACAGTCAAGGAAGCAAATCTCAGCAGTTAGTTCAAACATCTGCTTCACTGTGAACATGTCCATACTCTTAGTAATCTTAAAATTGTTGCTTCATGAAATTAATACTTTGCTGCAATGAAATACCGTCAGTAACAAGGCCCAAGCTCATGCTAAAGCTCTGTTTCCAATTTGTATGTCTAAGAGGGACATGCCAGTGTGGAAAACTTTGAATTCTGACCCTTGAAGAGTGAACCTAAATATTGTATTAGCGTACAATGCACTTTATGCAAATTTATCTTTTTCTAAACTGATCCAATATAAATTTGCCCAAGCCTACTTTCTAATCTTGATGGATATATTCTAATTAGGAAAATTGACTTGTATCCCAAGTGACATAAATTAAAAACTTAAGGATAAATACACACCTAATTGACTGGTGACATGCTGAGGATATTTGGTTTGCAGATGAGAATGTTCATGAAGATTATTTGGCAGAAAGCTATGTGAAAATATATTATTGTATTTTGCCCTGCAAAGATACAGTTTTTTAATATTGGTAGCCGAGTCGATTGAAGCGTCAGTGAGTAGTTGATGTTTTCTATTTGCTGTTTGTTATGAAACTACCTCTGACATACATCACATAATGTTTCCTGTTGATTGATCTAATTATATACACATAGTTTTATCAGAGCTTTGCGAGCCTGGAGATACCCATGTTTGCTTAATGTTTGACAAGCACAATTCAAAACCCTCTAGGCTCACCAGGCCTGTTTCCATAATCCTTAATTGGGAAAAGTAAGCCTTGAGAGTTTTGAAATACCATGCTGAAATTGAGCTCAGGGGCTGGTAACACTAACCATCAAAACTCCCTACGTAAGCCCACAAACAATAATACATAACCCCCACCATGCGCTGCCCCCTCCAGATATTTGGCTGCTAGTCTAAAAATATGCAGCTACAACACTAAAGTTTATTTTGAATAGTAAAAAGTACTAAACTCTGGTTATATTTTATTTTAGAAAACATAAGAATAAAGTCTTAATTATTTATACTATTTCTGAAGATAAATATTGTTTTGCTATTTACTCTCAAATAATGGTTTATGTTAATTGTTTCTTAACTGAGGGGAACTGTTGTGGAAAACAACGAGGCTGATTAATATACAAAGGTATTTGTGTTTTATCAGGTTACACAGTAGGATTAGGGTTATGATCAGTGATTTATCGTTTTCCCCTTCACCCATTTCAGCTGCCTTTGTCAATTCTGCACATTACTGAAGGGTCATATGGCTGGCTTTAAGTAATATTGTTGCAGTATAAGAAACAGATTCCCATATGCCTTCATGCTTTTCTGTACGTTTGTCTTCAACTTTTTGGAAGCTCTGACCAGTGTTTTCTACTCATCCTTCCACTAACTTGCAGGACAGATCTCTCAGTATCTACGGACTTGATAATAATTTAAAAGATAAAAACTAGAGAGTATGTTGATGGAAAACAGGCAGAGTATGAAAGTTTTACACTGTTTTTGCACTATTTTGCATCTTCTGTTGATTTAGATTTATCTCAGAACAGTGATGACACATGTTGAATAAGTGGGAGAGGCGCTCCGGAAGATATATGTTTATTAAAAAGTGCTTTCTTCAAGGCACAGATAATTTGATTTGTTCTGAGGAAGGAAAGAAATATTGTTTATTAGAAAATTATTTTTTGTGCTACAGTAAATGTTATGTAAAATGATAAAGCTGTTGTCCTAAGCACTGAGCAAAACATAAAGCCAAAGTACTAATGCAAGAATTCAAGATGTTCATTAATTTAAAGATGTTCATAAATTTAAATTTAGGCTTGTTAGGATGAAAATATTTTAATCATATTTTGAAAAAAAAATTAAAAATAACTTATGGTCAGTCTCTCTTAAAATTTATTGTAAAATTCTGCTTGCCTTTTATTGATACTCTCATAATTTCCTTTTATTTGCACACATAGACTGTGGCTATGTTAAACTAGTTTTACTATGTTAGCTATAGTGTCACATCATTTTTAAGTGTGTTTTGAAGTTGCACTGAAATGTCTTCAGCAGTTGGAACAAGTTTTTAAGATGTAGAAGTGTGACTTTACTAGTTATGGAATGCACAAAAGTGGTGAGAAAGTAGGTAAGAAGCATAAAAAACTTTGCAGTCTTGATGGGAGGAAGGCAGATGAGAAAGATGGTTTTAAATTTTTTTTCCACTAGATCTAAGTTAAGAATATTACCCATAACACTACATAATTGAATTAGTATATTAAAATCTTGGTATTAAGTCTGAGTGAGAGGCTTAGTGGTAAAAGGCTGCTAAAACTTAATTTGTCATAAGTGGGATTTGAAGGAAAGAACTGTGGGCTCATAGCTATAGAGAAATGAAAGATTTGTTCAAAGTGTGAGAATTGAAGGTGAAGTCTGGTACACAGAGGATGTTTTCTGGGGT
>NW_008796211.1:2332536-2337536 GCF_000699145.1 Aptenodytes forsteri
AAACCGCTTTGATGCTTCTCCCACTGTGTTCTTTTTTTGTGCTTAAGTTAATAGTGTTTATTGGTGCGTATGTTTATACAAACCTGCTTTTGGGGTACATATATGTGAACATGCATATAAACTGAAATCGAATTTCCAGCCATGTTCTATCAGACCTTTGCACATTTGTTGAGTCAAATAACAAAAAAAGTGCTATGTGATGTCTGACCAATTACTGTATTTTTTGAAAGTCAAATATGAAAGCTTATTACTTACAACAAACTACTATTAATAGATTATAATAGTTTTGAGAGATCTAGCCAAATGACTAAAATGTTCAAATACAGTGTGAACTCATCAGGGGTGTACACAAACATAACGGGAGTCAGAATTAGTTGCTTGAAATAATTGCAGGGAATTCAGTTTGTTGCAGTATGTGTGAAACCTCACAGGACATTGAAAAGGTTGATGATCACCTCATTTACTGTCAATAACTTCCTAAACTCCTGCCTAGTTCTCACAATGAAGAGAAGAGCCAGTGTCATACAGTAAGATTTAAATCCTCTTCCTAATGAGTGACTTTTTTGTGGATGAAGGAGGAAGGAAGCCTGCAACACACAGAGGTTTTATTATTTCTGGAGGTTTTTTTCGCAGTTAAAGGCTGATGGCCATGTAGCCAAGAGGAATCAGCTAAAATGTGGAATTGTTATTTGACCTCTGTCACTGTCTTTTATTAGGCATTATCCGAAAGCTAGCCTAAATGAATGGATTTTTCCTTTTATGAGAATTAATAAAACTGGGCTGGGTTTATTGAAATTAGTTTCATAAAGGTCAGATAGATATTCCAAAATATCTATCCTGATTTGTGCAGAGGGCGTTGACCATTTACTTGTAAGAAAACAATACAAATATCCAGATGCTGTATTTTAAAAGCATTTAATATCTAATCAATAAATTGCATATTACATATCTTCAGAAGAAAATTCTGAAAAGCAACAATAATACTGGCAGCAGTATTTCATTATAATATTGGTAGCATTTATTACTCTGTACTATTCAGCATTGTTTTATTTAAAATCTGTGCATTTAAAGTGGGAATTATGCATTAATGGGTCAGTTTATGGGAGGGGATTCTTTAATTATACTATTTCTTCTTTTCAGTCTTGGAATTTTGCCATAGGTTCTTAGTTGTTTCTTTTTATTTTGGAAACAATACTTTAAAATGTAACTTTTTTATATATTCATACATATATATTTGCATTTGATTTTAAAATCACTGAGTGTCATTGAGTCCACTCTTACTTCAGGACTAATTATATACTGACTGTGTATTTGCAGTTAATAAGCTTAGATACTAGGGGAAAAATCAGTGAAAAAGATTACACTACAGATAATTAATAAAAATCAATTAGTTTGTTAATGAGTACTCTGCCATTACCCAAGGTGGCAGAAACCAGCTGGGGGAAAAAAGCAGCATCCCTGAATAGGACATTTTAGATGCCTGAGTTCTGCTGAGAATTTCAAAGGAAATAACTATAAGAGGCAGCACTACTTGGGTTAAAACTAGCTAAATTTCCTCTTGAGATTGCAGCTCCTCTAGCTAATAAATCTAGTAAAAAAGTGATTCACCTTTAGTGTATGCTATAAACCATTTTCTGATGCCTTAAGTACATTGCTCACTGCCCTGTATTAAAAACAAAACCCATAGTTGTAAATGTCAATGACTAGGATTGTTAGAGCTCTTGCATCTCCTTGCTTTAGTGTAAAAGCTGGAAACACCCATTACCTCTCAGATGACTTTAGGATAACATTTTGCATTCAGATATATAAATGGCATAAAGTCAAACATGATCCAACAGAGAAATGCAAAATGCCTTCAAACAGTCCTTGGACTAAAATGGAAAAGTTCAATGGCGATGCTTATCCATTTGTAAGTATACTTTTGTAACACAAAATATACAACATGATTCCATCACTTTTATTTTATTTTGCCTATTCACTGTTAAGCTGCGGTTAATTTAACTTCTATTTTGTCTATTCACTGTTAAGCTGCGGTTAATTTAATCAAGATCTATGCAGAACTGAAAAAAAAAAAAATTATAATCCGTACCCACATTGTCAGCCACATAATTTATTTGTTATACCTTGGGTGGATATATCTGGAAAGAAATAGGTATTTCCATGGCAAGAGGGAGGAAGGAGCTTGGATTTTGAATCACTATATAGTTCAGTTTTTATCATTACTGTCAGGAAGCAATGGAAAATAACTACACGTAGAGAGTTCAAGTATTGATGCCACTAAAAGTCAAACTGTCTGTATTGGTCAAGACGGCTGTACACCACAGCAAGAGAATTCCTGTTTTTTGAAATACTACAGATGGTTATAAACCCTTGCTTCAAAGAATATTTTCTGTGTGAGAGGAGAACTTCTATTGTTATACAGTACAGACATGAAGTAGATAAATACAGTATTTTTATATAAATATAGTACTACAGTAAAAATAGTGTTATTTATTTAAAATAGCTCTAAAGGTACAGTTGTCATCCTGTTTGGGGAAACTTGCCATGGATTTCACTGTGAGCAAGTCGTGCGTTCAGGTAGCAGCAGGTGATCTGAATTACTTAAAGTCCTAATGAATGACTTGTCAAACTGAGTTTGCTTCCATAAACATTGTGATTTTAAAGTTTTCAGATGGCATAATGGAGAGACAAACATCTTTTCCTGCTTTTGAACCATTGGAAACACATTGTAATATTTACAATTCTGGATCGGAACTCAAGAATAATCCTGTTTACTGCTGACTTTCTGGTTTACGTTATTTCTGCATATGTTGGTTTTCCTTCTATAATATGGGGATTGCAATAGTTTTCTTTGAAAATCTACTTTTAGACAATATGAACTTTTTTTATCTAATCAAATTATATTTCAGAGAATTCTTTATTCTCTGTTTTTTGTCTCGACTGTGTTATCTCAAATCTGATGAGTTCTTAAACACCGTAGTTTTATACGACCATGAATTGTCTGAATGACCTTTTAAAAATTACTATCTATTTAAAAACATAAGCCTAACAGATAAAATACCATGGGCATAGCTTGCTCATTACACTGCTTGCCCTCACAAGTATTTTCTCATTAAGCTGTGTACCTACGGCAGGTAAAAGCTGCCAGAATGTAATCCTTGTGTCAAGTTAAAGGTTCATATGAGGTGCATATTTTTTATAAATACGGAGCAGAAAAGTTCTATATTTACATAATTATCTGCATTTCCATATAAAACATCTCAATTCTGAAGAACCTGTGCCAAGCTTATTGCTTTTCTTGTATAACACATGGTGGAAGTAGCAGAGTTGTGAATGATGGTGATCTTGGAAATACACTGTACCTTTAACATTTTTAGTGGTAGAGTTAAACTTTCCATTTTTAACCTTCAGTAATCTAACAAGCAATGGACTACTTTAATGTGATTCTTGGCACTCATTAACCCTTGATTAGCTTTTCCATCAACCAGCAGGAGCAGGTCCTTGGCATTTATTAGCTATTGATAACTATCTAAGGCCAGTGAGGTACAGCACCTCATGTTATTAGATGTTGCCTGTTGAAGCCTCAAGAGATATCAAGCTGAGAGTGTTCAACAGAACGCATACAGCATGGTTAGTTTCAAAACAGACTACAGTTTGCCTGATCATGTATAGTTTCAGATTTATCCAGGCTTCTCAATGGCCTATTTGTGAATGGTTATCATAGTTTTGTGATATTTGCATGCATCATATAATGTGTTCCAAACTCATTGAAGATTATAAGGTAATGGTAATGTTACATGGAGAATATTATTCTTAATGTTTATATCTCTTGCTTGATAGTTTATATTAATATTCTGGTAAACAACTTCATTTAACAGTACAGGTATTTGAAATGAAGGGTATTGAGAAAACAGCCTGTTACCAACTGCTCTTTACGTTCTGCCACTCTGGCTACAGAATATAGATTTATGAGATGTCTCCATTGTCCATTACTTTCCATGTGTACAATTGAGTGCACTACAGAACTATTAATAAAAGCATCCTGGCCTATGGTTGGTAAATGATGAGACTTTGATAAAATGAACACTGTTAAGGTTTACTGAAAAAGGCCATAACAATGTTTTTGTAGCTGTGATGGTCTCTGGAGGAAAAAGGGGGAAGGTTTTTAGAAAAAGCTAATACTTTTAACTCTCTGTCTTACTTAACCAACTGATACACTTGAAAAAATTAATACCTTGGAATGTTTGTTCTCTCTCTCCTCCACCCCTAACAATATCATTATGCCCAACAAAAAGTATTACCTCTTCTTACAAACCTTATGATACTAGAGTGCATTATCCATCGCAAATTATTTCCTGGTTATAATCAATGCCTGAAAAAAGGTGACTGTCATTTCTGATGACTCTTTCACTGCTTGCATTTAGAATTAACTTAAATTTGCTTAATGGTTTTGTGTTTCTCACTCCACATAAGGAGTTTTTTAGACTCACGTATTCCCTGGAACTCTGGAAAAGTGCATATCTAACTTTAAAAACATTCTTAAACCATGCTGAATTGAAGCCTGACAGCTAGCACTGCTTTTCTCCGTTTTCTCCATTCCTAAAAGAAAATTAACAGCTAAACTACTGAACAACTTTTGGACAACTTGCACCAAATGCAGTCACATTCATTTCAAGGTATGTCTTGAATTAGAAGTTTCATCTTGTCCTATTTTGGTAAATGACAATGAATACCATGTTTTTGTGGTTTTTTTGTTTTCGGAATTTTGATGGTCCTACCATCCAATTATTGATGGGAATCATCACGGTTTTGGGGTTTTTTTCGGAATTTTGATGGTCCTACCATCCATTATTGATGGGAATCACTGTTCTGGGTGCAAGCAAAATATTAAAGTCAGCTGATCACTTTGAAGGAGGGTGCTTGAGAGTTGAGGAACAGGGCAGTGTGGGAGTTACAGGGAGAGAAGCAATGAGCTGTTAGCACAGTTTCTAGTAGCTCTC
>NW_008796211.1:2342405-2373267 GCF_000699145.1 Aptenodytes forsteri
CTGTACCAGCTACTAGGAAGGAAATTAACTCTATCCCTGCAGAAACCAGGACACTATTCTATGATTCTATGATTCTATGGTTCTTGATTGTTTCATTTTAATTTTTAATCTTGCTTTTGTTGTACTTAATATGTAAATTAATTTACTTAAACTATGACTGCAGTATAATATTTTGTGATTTAGGAGGGGCTATATAATGTAAACTTCACTTCAGATTTTTTTTATCTGAAGGGTGAAAATAATGAAAGCTATCAAAAAAAGGAATTACTAGTATGTCCCTTTAAGGCAAAAAAGAAGAAATATATATTTTGCTAGATTCTGAATGTTTGGTTGAATAGACTGAAAAAAACCAACCAATATTACATCATTTAAATTAAGAAAATGTCCATTACATAATGATTTAATCAGCTGCAGAAAATATTCTGCTCCTTCAGACTTTGCATGGGATCTCTATAAACTATGCAGTTTCCCTGGAAAAACCTTTCCTGGGGGAAAGCTGGGCAACAGCCAACAGCTGCAGAGAAGTGAGGAAGCACCAGCAAACCTTGTAATGTTGCATTGTCACGGTTCCCGGCAGCGTGGGTTGAGGCTGCCCTTAATGCCCACCCTCTGGGAAGTCCCCTTCTGTTTCTGTGCAACAGTCAAGGCAGAGTAAGGAGCAACCAACTGTGAAAGCACTCTTCCAATCTACTGAATTATTCAAAGTAAGTAGGATGCAAACAGCCATGGGTTTAAGGTTGCTTTCTCATTAATGTTCAACACGTTTTAAAGGGCTAACAGTTTTGAATGGTACAGTAGTCCAAACTGTGGTGGTTATCACTGGTGAGGAATAATTGGGACAAGAGTACATGTTGAGGTGAAAGGCCTATCCTTAAGTGTCTTTTATCCAGAAAGAGGGAGCAAAGATTACGTCTGCATCTGTTGTGTTTAACTGTTGGCTACAAGTCTAGTCTGCATTAGACAAGCTTGTGCAACAGGAGAAATAAACTTTTATAAGGTGACTTAAAATTAGTTTGAACACATTCTTTTCCTTGTAAAATAATGGTTAGGTTATTTTCTTATTTGTGGGGGAACTGAGGCACAACACAAAATTAAACTACAAACATGATTTCTTAAGTCAGCAGTAGTTAGCTCTCACATAGAAATGATACATTCCTTCCATTATATGCAAAAAATTAACTTTTGTTTGGTGCCAGAAAAGACTTAGGTTATTACATGGCTTGGAGCAAAAGCTGGGAGGCTACTAAGGTGACCGCTGCTGTGAAGGACTTTGAGCAAATTAGTTCTTTGATGTGCATCTCTTCTGCCACTGAGATATTCTGATTTTTTTTCCCCTTTTGTTTGCAATCAAAGCAAATGAACAAAGTAGAGAAACTCATAAATGCTGTGTAACTCATAAATGCATGTAAAATATTTTTCAGCCAGATTCTGCACCTATTTAAACATCTCCAAAACATCTCAAACATGATCTCTGTTCCCCACACTACTCTGGCTTTTACTAATTTAACAATTTAGGAGGTCAGCTGATCCCTTGTATCTAGTGAGCTGTCTATTGTAGCCTTCTTCCTTCAGTGCAAAAAGAATATGCACTATTCAAATTAGTGTGCTGAATATGCCCTGTTTGCTAACTGTCCAACCATGCAATGTCTTTCATTATTGAATCTGGTTCCTGGAATGAATATGATAGAAGACATGCTGGCAGATGGGCTTAGATTAACAATGAACCTAGTAATTGTCCGGAAATATATATTTAATTCATAAAAAGTCTTAAATCATGACATAATGATGGGGAGGTTTTTAAAAGAAAATGAAATACTAGTAATCACAAAATAATTGAGAATGTTGGAACTATTATTTTTCTTGACAGTATAAAACTTTTTACCATTTCTTTGCCGACATGTATAATTTTCATTATATTCATGTATGTAAAATAAATTAAAATTAATTTACATAGCAATTTTTTAAGAAAGCAGCCACAGCTACAGAGGTAGGTCAGAAGAATGAAAATAATGCATTGAGGTCTGTCTTTTTATAAGAGAATTAAAATTTTTACAGAAGTAATATAGCACATAATGCAATAGCACATAATATAATCAGGCATAATAGGATGAAATTAAGGTTAGGGAGATTAATGCTCCCTGTGTATTTAAAAGAAAAAAGAAAAGAAAATCACTGTCTCGTATTAGGTTCTGGAATGTTCTTCCAATCGGTATTGTTGGAGCCATGATACTTGCTATATTTCTAATTGCATTATGAAACGTTATATATGCAGCAGAAATTATTTGTTAAACTTTCGCGGGTGCTGCAACTCTTACCTTGTTCATTGGTTTTTCATTCTTTCTGTGTTCTATGTTATCTATAAAGTAATCTTTAAACTACTTGGGCTTAAATCTCCTCTTCTCTCAGGACTTTAAATTGAGACTACTGACACAAAACCAAAAATTTTCTTTGTTTAGTGGATTTGGATCTATCCTCTTTTTCCTCAGACAGAGGAGATTAGGCATTGGTGTTCTGATTATTGAGTTTAAAGCCTTAGGGAATGACACTTCTCTAAATGTTTGTAGGTGGGTCAAAAGAATAGCACTCACAAATATTTTTCAAGTGAGGAGAGAGGCAGAAAATATGCTCCTCTGGCAGTAACTCTCTCAATTTTTACCCTAATTCCTGGGGTAATTTTTTACACAGATCCTTTCCTGAACTCAGCCTATCTTAGACAGTGTTTACAGACCAGGGATTGCTGCTGCTTTGCCTATTTCCTCTGCTTAAGTACAGAGACACTTCCTCTGACATTTACCAAAGTGCCTGTTGTGAAAATCATTTTCAGAATCAACATATTGGATTTAATGGTCTTGGATCATGTTTTGTTTCTGTGAGCAATGGAAGTTGTTGAGTCCTGATTTGATGTCCTGACCATGAAGCTTCATCCAAGCCAAGGACAATCGTTCTCTCCAATCAACTCCCCTATGGCTGGTTTAAGCCGTCTGATTCTGGGCTGTTTTGGCTGCACAGGGTAATGGAATGTCAACATAGGAGTGCGGTGACTCCAGACCCTTTTGGCTTGCTTAGTCTTCTTAATAAGATGAATAAGATCTCACTTCTCTATGAAGAAGAAGGTTTTATACTGTCTTATGCTTTGGTTTTCATAATGAAGACTGAGAAGCCTTTTGATTTTTCCCCTTCAAATCTACAAACTTTGCCTGGAACAATCATCCTTTTCCATTGTTGTCAATAATTCTGGCCTTCTCAAACAGCCCAGTGACTTTCAATATTACCAAGAGCTTTAGGTAAAGTATCTCTCATCAGTGCAGGAGTGTTTGAACCAGATGTATTGGAGTTATTTAATAAAAGAAAATGGTTAAATATGTGGAATAAATGTCTCAGTTGTGAACAAGCATGAAAATCCTCAGTTCCAAATGTCTTCCCTGCTTTTCACTGAGCCTTAAAATAGGGGTTTACCCTGGAGTGTCTTCTGAGTTGTAATTGTCATTACAGCAACCTGCTCTTTCCACTACTGTAACTCAAAGTACTCTGCCAGAATTAGTCTTCTTTCATCATATTAGATGTCATACTTTTATGTTTAGGTTCCATTGTTTGGGACGCTAGGCAACACAAGGTGATCTGTTTATGACTATCAGATCCTTCCAGTCTCAATGAATCTGGTGGGCTTTACAAGTCATATAAAAACAGATTACCCTAAATCTTGAGAATAAGTAATTCTGATTGTAGATTATGAAATAATGTTAACTGATTTTTTTTTTTCTGCGACGGGTACTTGCTGGCATTTGGATGATATGCTTGAATAACTACTTGTAAAAAGAAATAATGCGGCATAAGAACTTCTTTTAATGTACCGTGCAGTCACCAAGTTGTTAGAATGGAGATGGTGTTTCATGACTGCATGGTACAAAAGTAGAGGAGGATACTTCATTGTCATGGTTTAACCTGGCAGGCAGCTAAACACCACACAGCCGTTCACTCACTCCCCCCCCACACACACAGTGGGATAGGGGAGAGAATTGGGGAGGGGAAAAAAAAAAAGATTTGTGGGTTGAGATAAAGATTCACAGGACAGAAAAGGAAGGGGAAAAATAATAATAATAATAATAATAATAATGAAATAATATACAAAGCAAGTGATGCACAGTGCAATTGCTCACCACCCGCCGACCGATGCCCAGCATGACGTCCCATGGTATGGAATGTCCCTTTGGCCAGTTGGGGTCAGCTGTCCTGGCTGTGCCCCCTCCCAGCTTCTTGTGCACCTCCAGCCTGCTCAGTCGGTAGAGCATGGGAAGCTGAAAAGTCCTTGGCCAGTGTAAGCACTGCTCAGCAACAACTAAAACATCGGTGCGTTATCAACATTGTTCTCATCCTAAATCCAAAACACAGCACTGTACCAGCTGCTAGGAAGGAAATTAACTCTATTCCAGCCAAAACCAGGACATTCATTTAACTCAGATGCAGCATGGCTATGGCTATACAGACCCTGACCAAGATGTTAGACTTTTGTGACACTGCCTACCAAATGGCAGGCAGGCTTTCTCTTGTTTAAAGGATTGGTGAACCCTGTATGGACATAATTGTAGGCATGTTCTTCCAAAGCTGGTGTGGACTACATCCTCTGAAGTTTTCTGCACTGACCATTCATGTCCACAAAAATGTGTGTGGTTATTCCAAAAACCTTATATCCCAATCAATACTAACCTTAAAAGCTCTCTATTATTCTGCTGCAAACCATTATGTATTCCTTAAATTCCAGGGATTACCATCTTCAATGATTAAAAATGTTACATTTAGATACAGACTTACATATTCTTTAGGGAAAGAAATGGTCTATGACTTCCTCAAAAACAGAATTTGGCTATTTAAAATATTAAAGAACAAGCTTGTAATTGTACTCCAACTTCCATTATAATTTTAGGAAACAAATTATGGAAATATGAGTTTGTTCATATTGCTAACTTCAAACATCATGAAACTTTGCAGAAAATAAGACTGTGAGAATTAATTGATATAGCTAATCTCTTAGAACTGTTAAAATCATACAGACCTCAGATGACTGTGGAAATTAAGTGCCTACTGCACTGTAACCTCTGTCTGCATTATTAACTAGTGTAAGATTGTATTAGAAATAGACTGTGCTCTCTCCAGGAGCTGATATGCATTAATTTATCACAGAAGGACAAAAACCTGAGATTATATTTTGACAAACATTCCAAAGTTTGAATGCAAAATTGAACCTTTTATGCACTTCTTCCTGCAGCTTTCCCGACTCTTTTTTCCTCATTGGGTATTCCTCCCAACGCTTGACTGCTTCACAGGCTGACTTGTCATCCCACCTGTGTCAGTCACAGGATGTTGTTGAGTTCAGCCCTTCTCTTATGCAAAGACAAGGAAATCTGTGGCTTACTTCATCAACCATGTATGACACCCGACTGGTGTAAAGAGAACATAACCGAGAAATTGCCCATTGCTTTAAAAGGGATGGATGCTCTTGGCATCCAACTCTGTAGAGCCATGTCTTCCTTGCAGACATACAGCTTAATTTAACGCTATAAAGTAACTCTTTAAAGAGCCATTATTGTGCTGTCAAGCCAAAAAGAGGTGTTTAACTACACTACAATTTTCAAATTCTCCTATTTCAGACAAACCAAGTCCAACCTCATATGCTGAAGTTATTTCTGAAGTCTCAGGGAGCTTTTTTTCCCTTGATATATCACTGAGGAATCACTGTTGGTTTTGCATCTCATCACATTTGAAGACAAAATAATCACTTTCTGCCTTCTCTTTTTGAAAGGGAAAATGAATTCTGACTTCATAGCCTTCAAATACAAGTACTACTTCTTCTCTCAGGTGAGAAAAAAATGTCTTCTTCATCCTACTTTCATTAGTGATTCCTACTTAAATGGATTATTTTGTTAATTTTGTTTTTTGAAAGATTTAAGGCCATGCAGCACATCATATTAGCCACTCTTGGTGCACAAATCACCTCAGATTCTAGGTGTGAATCTGCCCATTTGTTCCTGCTGGATATCTGCACAGTTCTCAGCTCTTCATACCTTTATCTTTGTTCATCGTACTCATAAAATCTATATCTGTGCTATCAAGGGAAATCCAAGAACTTACTCTGACAGAACAAGAGCAGAGAGGGATCTGCAGCCATGTAGAATGCATAAAGAACTTCATTTCTGCTTTATGCAGTTCAGTCTATTCTCCACTTTCCTTGTATAATATTTACTACTCTGCCTAAGTGGTAACTGCACTGCAGAGGATAGTGTTATCTAAACTGAAAAATTAGAATAAATGAAATTATTGCGATTTGATATAGAAACATCTTCTATAAAAATGCATTTTTGCTGCTCCTAGAGACAAAATGGAACCATGTTCTTCTGATAAAAAGTTGGTTTATTTGGAGTAGTGCCTGATTTTTAGTAGTCCAGTAATCGTACTTTTTGTCATTGTAAAGCCTTGACCAAGGCCCTCTCTGACGCAATTTCTGCCCAGGAATCAGTCATAAGTGTCTTTTCCAGAAGAGCTATATGGATGCATCTGTCTTAGAGGATTCCCATTCTATATTTTCCACTTATCTTGCAACTTAAGTATCAGAAAGTACATCACTGAGATGTTTTCTTTAGACCATGTGCTGACCCTTCACTAGCCCAAAGGCGGCTAGTGACTATGACAAAATATCAAATACCCAAAGCTCAGTTACTCTTACCAAACAATTTTCACCTCCCTCAAACCTGGTAATAGTCAACATCATCACATCATCACTTGCCTGAAAAGTACACATCAGCTGTTAGCAGAATTAAGTACCAGTATTTCCGTAACGCCGTGACAACCTCCCTGCTCTGTGACACTCTGAGCCATGCTGCATGCCTATTCCATCCTCTTCATCCCCAGGGATGAAGATCTGTGTGGCCTTTCAGTTCTCAGCTGCAGGGGAAAGAAAGAAGTTGGAGGTAGATGCACTCCCAACCATCCCTAAGCCAGCAGTAGTCTTCAGTCCTTGGATGAGGGCTGGGCAGAATCAGACAACTCATGGTCAACCAGTGAGGTCTTCAAGCCCCAAAGCAGGTAAAGAGCAGCCCCATGTTAGGGACTTCTGTGTTTGTGAGATTAGTTGGTCGAAATACTGGTAAAGGAAAGACCAAGGAGAAAGCATTTTTTTCCCCTTTTCCCCTGTTTTTTTCCCCTTTTCCCTCTTTTCCCTGTCTTCTGGACCTTTCACTGTCCAAAAGGTCACCTGTGATATTTGCTGATCTCATAATGAAGGTTGCAATGATACTGTCCATCAGCAAGTGAGTCTCTGGTCCTTATTGCATTCACAGTGCGGCTTAAACAGCACGTCCTTTGTATTTGCGAGAAGATTCCATTACCAAATAACAGATCATTTCTGTGATTTGTAGACTACTTGTAGGTATCACAGAACATTTCACAACTAGTACATGTTTGTGAAAATAAAGAGGAAAAGCTGCCCTCAGTTTCATATGAACTTCAGCATCACTAGAAGTGTGCTCTGGCCACTTCAGGTAGATCAGCTTTGTCAGCCTAACAGGGGGAAATTCCCTTTTCATCTGTTTCACTGTGGTTGGGACAGACAGTGGGGTGCTGGTATCATAGGGTCCACTTGTTCAATCTATTCTAGACCCACATCCTGAAGCTTTCCTTTTGTAATTTTTGTGGCCAGTTCTCACATGACATCTATGGGCTGTAATTGAACGTCAGCGAGGAAGAAGAGTGGGGTTTTTCTGCCACCATTTTCTATATGGCCAGGAGGGGGATAAAGAGTTCAGTCCTTCCAGTGTGCTTATCCTCAGTCGTTGAAGGTACTAGAAGCAGTATTAGTATTTGTACATGTGCTCTGTAGAGTGCAGGATCTGCAGCTTTTCAGATTTTTATCTATGTAGAGCATTATTATTTGTATTTGACTTTCATAAAGGTACTCAGCTTGCCTACGAACCTGAATGAGGTAGAAAAGTGGTATCACCTTATAAACAGAAATGTTTCTAAGCTGGTTTATGAGTAAAGAAATAGAAATGCATTAAATCAGCTGGAAGAACAGATATGTGGCACTAATTCCCTGTGCGGGTATGCACATCATGTCAGTAGGTGCAAGGCTGACTACCTCTCTTTGAAAAACTAAAAAAGAAAATTACTGACTGAAAAACTATTTTATATTTTGTCTCATTATACACACACACACATATAAATACATACATACATAAATATATATAAAGAAATCTCTAGTTTGTTATAATCAGAAACAAAAACAGAGCTTCTTCAGGTGAAAAATCACAATATTGTTTTGGGATTTACAGGATTTGAATGTTTCATCAAAATTATTTGAGAAAATTGAGTTTTATGTTGTAAACATTTCATATAAATCTAGCATTTACATTATTATTATTTTATTGATTCTCAAAGAGTACATATACAACCGGTGCAGAATGCTTGCAGTATGATATTTTTGTTCTGAATATGTTGACTTTTGACTTATTCAGTTATTGTCAGTATTTCAAAGGGAAAAATTAAAAAGCAATGAGAGAAGTCACAAAAAGTGAAGTGAAATCTGAAGTGGATCTTGTAGCTCTAGACAAATCTCGAGATAAACCTTGAATTGAGGACCTAAAAATATGGGATGTGAAAACTCAAGACCTCACAGGCCTATACAACTAAAGAAGGTCTTTACAATAGCTTTTGTAGAAACTGGATCAGATTTGAAATGCCCAATGAAAATTTCTAGCAATTCTAATGTCATTAAGTCTCATGTGCTAAGGCAAAGATATCTTTTTCTCTTTGTTTTCACATGCTAGACAGTATTGCCTGCTATAAAATCTTCATTTTCATAATGTACGTGAATAACCTGCAAGCTGTGTAAATGTTTTGACACATGCATACTGTGTCTTTTTATGTATATAAAATAATTGCCCTACTATCCGTCATATTATAAACTGTGACAAACTGCATATATGTGTTTCTTCTTTGCTTGTTTTTAGCTGTGATAATTCAGCTGTTTCCTTTGACTTGGAAGTTTTACAGGCTTCAAAAGTCCATGGGTGGGAAGGGGAAGGTTACTCATTGTAACCTCTATATATTTTACTGTCATGCCTAAAACATACTAGAAAAAAGGTGCAAAAAAGCATCTATTACAAAATCATTAAAAAAAATCAACTTTTCAAATATACCAGCAGTTTGATTAGTCTTTAACTGTGTGGATTTACATTTCATCTTGAAGATAACTTTTTAAAACTGATTAAAATTTGACTTTGGTTTAATAGTTTTGCATATTAATATAGTTTTGTTTGAACAGCAGTATTTATTAAACAGTTCCAATCAAAATGGTATTGTCTTAGAGAACCTAAGAGTTTGTTTGTTCAAATAGCTGCGATTATATAAATTATCTTTCTGTTAGTTTCTTCTAAGAAATATTAAAGCAATACTGCAAACATAGAATCATAGAATCATGGAATCATTAAGGTTGGAAAAGACCTCTAAGATCATCGAGTCCAACCGTCAACCCAACACCACCATGCCCACTAAACCATGTCCCTAAGTGCCTCATCTACGCGTCTTTTAAATACCTCCAGGGATGGGGACTCCACCACTTCCCTGGGCAGCCTCTTCCAATGTTTAACCACTCTTTCAGTAAAGACATTTTTCCTCATGTCCAATCTAAACCTCCCCTGGCACAACTTGAGGCCGTTTCCTCTCGTCCTATTGCTAGTTATCGCTAGTCTTATCACATAGTTACTTAAGAGAAGCTTTTCAGAGTAAATAACTTTAAAATCCATAGGAAAATATTTGATACAAAACTCTTTGTCTGGACTATAATGAGGCCATCACAATTGCCAGTACATTTTACTGAAAAATCTCACTAGCCAGAATGTAACCACAGTTACATGTTTAAAGACTTTTGGTAATATAAAGATACAGAGAAATACTGCTTGATATAAATTGCACCCATTGACCACGGGAACAAATACAAAAAAGTAAGTACTGAACCCATTTATTGGGGTTGACACAAAACTAAACAAAATTCAAGAGAATTAGGAATAAAGAACCAGCTGTTTTGGTTTAATTTGGTTATGTCAATAAGGTAATTTGCAAGAGGAGGGTAGTTTAATACTTGAGGTACAAGAGAGTGATAGGAAAGGGAAGAGTGAAGAGAGATAAACACTTGAAGAACAGAAATAACAAGATGGAGGAGACATGAAAGATTAGCACAAGGCAGGCAGGGTACAGATGGATTTACGTACCATTAATATTTGGGTATCTGCTCCTGTTTTTCAGTGTTTAACAGAATTACAAATTTTAATTCCCATCTTTTTAACTTACAGGTTTAGTTAGACATTTGGTCTAGAAGACAGGGAGTGATTGCCTTGTGATGAATGCTTATCTCGAAATACCAGTCTCTACCCTTTATTTGTGTCAGTAAGTTCTGGTGTGTTGCACACGATTTCACTGACATGGTTTGTTTGCATTTGCTAACATATGTCTCAGTGTGGGACCTCTGTGTGTGTTTTAATGGCTGTCTTGTGTTGGCAGGCTGCTTTCGTTGTTCTGGCAAGATTTCTCCTGGAGGATGTTGTTTTGCGTAAACTTTGATGGATTTGGGGTTTTTGTTTATCATCAAAAGACTAGAAGAAAAAAAAAAGGGAAAGCTTTGGGGAAAATGGTTCATTTAAATAGTTCTGGAAAATGAACTTGAAGCAGTTGTTCCAAACTTGTGCTCAGCTTGGGGATGGAGGTTTCTTCATAGGCAAGTTTTACAAAGATGGGATATTTTGTTAGACCAACAGACGCTGCTGGACACAAACAGAAAGCTATCTTCATCCTGGAATAGGAACAGCAATGTCCCTTTTGTAGTGTTTCCTAACTTGAAGGAAATCTCTGGAAAATCTCAAAAAAAGACACATGGATGGGATTCCCCCATCAAAATTCAAGTCTCATCCCAGAAAAGGTGCTGGACTCTCAAACACAGGGCAAACGCAGCCCTGTACTAGTGGAAACAATATTAAAAGCGTTATTCTGAAGGTTTGGGTCATAAAACTGTATGTCAAGTAAGAAAACTACACTGACGGAAGACATTCAGTGCAAAAACTGCAATCCAACACTAAATGAAACAGGAAGCAAGTGAGAAGAAAAAGAAATGTATCCCACAGTGAGCATTTCTTCTCAGTGTAAACTTCCATCAATAACCTTTAATTGAAAGGATCTCTACTAACACTAAATTGATGATAAAAACCCCACAGACTTTTTCACTAACAATGGAAAATGTTTTAAGTCTTTTCCAGCCTATTCCTAACTTCTGGTCCAGGGGTGTGAGTCACGGCAATTTTGTTCAAATTTCTTTTCAATGGCACAACCTAGGCAAGTTTGCCTTTTTTTTTTTTTTATTAAATAGGGGCTGTTGATAAAATTATAAATGTTGTAACACCAAAAATAATCACAAAATGGTTGCAATATGCAATGCACTTTACTGCTCTTATTTCCCCTACTTTCTGGTTTGATTCTAGTTGTGGTGTCACACCCAGCCAAATTACACTTGTTTTTTTTCCAACATAGGATTATGCTGGTTTATCTTAGCAATAGAAGGCTTTGAATTTAAACTGTGAATATCCTAATGTCTTGAACCACTAAGAACGAAGAAGCAATTTTTGCAATAAAACAAATCCTCTTCTCTTCCCTGAATGAATAGACAGTCTGATCTCCGCACCTCTTTCTTAAGGCCTTATTTTCTACCTTATCTGGAAGGTGTACACCTATACTCCATATGAATAAGCAATGAAGACAGTAAACAATCTCCCCTTTCTCTCCGGTTCCTTTAGCTTCCCTGTGTTTCCTTTTTTTATTTTTTCAGCAATTTTTATGTAAGACCACATCCCACATCATTGTTTTCTCCCTGTTTTTGGAGAGCGCCAACCTGCTAATTGCCCTCCCACAGGAGAATTCCCTCTGCGCTTCTCCTAGTTATGAAGGAGGTGGTCCTTTACCTCACTTATTTCTCACCTCCGCAAGTTAATATGGGGGTCACATCTGTTTATGAAAGCGCAGTTACTTGTCTGGCTTTTTGGAGTAGTGTCTCCTTTGCCAGGTTAAGGAGCATTGATAAGGATCTCATCTGGGGAAATTTCTAACCAAACATCTGAATAACCTTTGGGTGTTAATTAATAAATTGTTACAGAGTTTTAATTCCAGACATTTTGATGTTTCACTGCTGTCTCTGAAAGTGAGATTCGGTGGTCTGTAGTGATTTCACTTAAGCGTGCTACATTAGTGTGTGCAGAATTGAACTACCCAGCTGTGATTATTTTTTTTTTTTCTTTTCACCTCCAAACCTCCAAATTCATATCAGGATGTTTATCATTTCTGTACAAATATATGTACTCTACATATCTGTTAAGGTAAGGTAAACCAGTAGCCTAAGCATGCCCTTCCCTTCCCTTGAACCCCAGATGTAAAACTGTATTTGTTTAAATAAGTAAGTGCAGGTGAAAATGTACATCTGCCTTTGATGCGAGTCAGATATACGTTTCTAAATCTATGCAGGAAGACATATCATAAGCTTTTGGTTAGAAGGGGCCTCTACACTAACATTAAACGTTGATTTGTTTTAGCCTGCCTCATATAGTCACTTGTTTGTTTGCAGCCGGTCCAGGTGCAAGTTGAAACTGATAAGAGCTGGCAGGGTTTGTTTTATTGTGAACCTTATTCAGCCTGATATTTAATTATGTTTCCATGTGGATTTGTAATGTAGATTAATAGTTTTATTTTACTCCTGTGATTAGTTTCTGTTTGTTCTAATTTCTTTTTGGCTCTTTCTTGACCTTGAGGTGAAAAAACACAGAAGATGTATTCCCTCAATTTAATGCCAGTCTGAGGTGTTTCTCCTGCATCATCAGATCAATGAAAAGTAAATAGCCTACACTTCTTGTTTCACAGTGCAGTATTGATCTTTCTTCAGCTTTTGCTTCCCTTTTTCCCTGCGTCTTGTGTCTTTCAACCCCTGGGACCGAAGTGATTGCCATAGATTGGACAAGCTAACAAGCGCATGATAAGGAACTAGTGTTTTGTGGTATACTCACATTCACATGCCTGGTATATAAAGCCTGGACCTCTCCGCATTGAAAGAGAGGTGCCATTTTGTGTATGGCACAAGTCACTATGAAAAAGAGCCACAGGGAAGGCACCAGAGCAGCAGAGGATTTTATTCTCCACACCGATCTTTTATTCCTACAGCTGGTGCCAAGCTGGGTGAGGACATTACTCCTCTGAAAAGTAAGACAAGTAGCCTGCGGGGAATGCCACAAGCTGCTTTTTGCTATGGCGATGTATGGGATGGTGGCAGCCCGTGGGTAAGTCTGAACTTGATCTTATAATGACCGTGATATGTGTGTCAAGTCCTATTTAAATTTGGAGCAGCAGAGACCTATGCAGAAAGTTTGAGAGATGCAATGGAAATATACAAATTCTGGTTGGAAATGGGACAGTCGGCATCGTGTAGTCAGTATATTTTGTAGTTCAGCACTGAACTGAGAAAAGCTGAAGTGAGTATTTTATTCAGTAAATGAAATTAATTCATATAATAACTTTGGGGGGTTGGGGTTTTCTATGCTTTTTTTTTTCCAAATATTGTGGGAAGTATTTTCCCTTTAAATTTTAATTCAGTGGCAAAGCCTTAGTTTATAATGCTTAGGAATAGTGTCGGTAGTGTCTACCTGTCCTCAAGTGCTACACAGATTAAGAAATCAAATCTCTTTCAGTTTTATCTCTGGGCCCTTAACTGTCCAAAGTGTTCCCTGGTACTGAAAAATGGTTAAGTTAATAATTGATATTCTATTACATGTTATGCAGTCTATTGTTTCTTTCAGGGAGATAGGTATTTGTGCTGTGCAGTGCAGAAGTTTTCTGACGTTGCTTAAGGTTTGTGAGAATGCTGTTTTTGTCTCCAGGTGCTTATTAGTCCCTCATGCTGTTGGGTTGCTACCATATTAATCTGTTGTAAATTAGTCTCATATCATCTTTCACACACTTAAGTTGGTTACTGAGTGTATATACACTCAATTTAGCATGTTCCAAAGTAGTTATCATAGATGACCTCTCTAAAGCATAAAAGAATCTGTACAGTCTGTAAAGAAAAGTTGCTATTTTATTTGCAATCTGGTAAAGGCTAAGGCACTTATTATTGTTATTATTTTATGTTTGTTTATAAATGTTGGTACTTTACATATGCATTTGTGGACATGTTATTTTTACACATTTTATTATAGTATTACAGTAGCTAACATGAAACCTTCTGTACTAGTACAGTAGTAAACTAAATTCTGTATTCTTCTATTACTATTAACAGTACAGTGATATATGAGTTTCATATTTCCCATGGACACCACTGCAATGCGGTTTGTTGGCAGTATTTTCAGTGGTACACTTTTATAATGTGGATCTTTGTTGTTTAACGTGTTTTAAAAAAGTCAGTGTACACTACACAAATTATGCCTAATGTAGGAGCTATTCTATCTCTTTCTAGTTTTATGACATTTTACACTTCTTGGAGCTAGATGATTGTTCTAACCCAAGCTATTATGTAATCCTTAGGGTAACCCTGCTGCTGATTTGAACGCTATTAATTTTCTATTATAGTGTGCTAAAGATGTTCTACAGTGTGAAGCTCACCTGCATTATTGAGTCAATGACCAATTGCAGAGTTACTCTGTGGTGGTTGGAGCTTAACTCAACCCTTTGGGATCTCATTTATTATTTGCAGATATTGATTCTGGAAAAAGAAAAAGCTAAGATGTGTGAATCTAATACTGACTTAGACCTAGCCTACAGCTGTTAACTCCTAATGGTCTGCTTACTATATGTGTGTTAACTGAAGCTTGAATTTCTTTATGTTTTCCTGTACAATAAGCTATTTGCTGCTGGTTCATAAATATTTAAAACTTCTATGCAACCTGCTTAGTCATATAGTATCAACTCAGATATTTCCCATATTTAAATTGCGTTTAGTCTTAATTATTTTCCTGATTCCTTACTAATAGAATATGGAGATTAAGAAAATATTTTAGGCAATTAAGTTTAGTGCTATGTTTAACATAATTTGCACAAGAATCACCACTAGAAAATTCATATTAAAAATGTGCTTTAATTCCCTAGGGACAACAGTGTTTTGTGCTTGTGAATTTGTCTTCAGGACAAGTGTTAGAGTTCTGTAACATAAATTAATAAAGTAAGGAAATAACCTCCCATTTTCTCCTGTTGTGTTACCAGTATGGTGACTCTCCAGCTCCACTTCTTCCTGTAATGACTTAATATAATCATAGCAAGAATCATAGCAAGTACTTTTTTCTTTTTTTCCTCCATTCTGTTCTCAACTTTTCCCACTAATTTATCTGAACATAAATAAAAAAGCTTCTGGAAGGTTTGTGGAGTTGACTCACTGGTGTTCCATAATCACCTAAATGTCCTTTATCATCAACTGTAAAACTCAAATAAATCAATCATCATCAATTATTTGATTAGCCCAAAATCAGTAATAGACGAGGTTTCATGCAAAACAGAGAAATGTATATTTGAAAGATAGGAAAAGCACAGGAAAGAAATATATTCCTTATGAGCATTAACAGCAACACACCACAGCGAGGGGAAGGAGGATTTGGAAAAGCCTGGTAGATAATACTTGTCCGTATTCTTCAGAAACGTGGCCTTTAAAAAAATGGATACCACAGAGACAATACTGCCTGGCAGAAAAGTGAAGTGTTTAGGTAATTCATGCCAGTGTCTATTTTCAGGTTATATTGAGACCATCCCTATAGTCTTTTCAGTGATTATTCAGTATGAGCCTGCTATGGTCCAAAACCGCCTTGTGCTGTGTAGCCTTGCTCAAGAGCAAGCAAAGAGCTGTATACACTGCTGTAGTTTATGTACTTATTAATATTTAGGTGGAAAACAGGTACAAAGAATAAATGCAGTTGGAACTGGTGCTGCTCCAGCAGGTGGTAGGGGACATTTCCACTCCAGTGACTTTAAAATTCTGTTTACAATTAAGTAAAGAGTGAACATAATTGATAATAAGAGACAGTAAATAGTTCTTTCTCAATGTAGCTTAAAAATAGCTTTCCTGAAGTTAAATCATCATGTTCAAACTGGCCTTCTGATTTAGTTATGTATCATAGGAAATGAGAAGGTATCCTTTATCTGACTCTGAATACAATGTCAAAGACCATGTGGAAGCATAATCCTGTGCATTTCCTTAAACCAGGGAAACTGGGACCTGGGGTGGGATTTCACTTAAGCTGAATCCTATAATTAGATTGTGTAAGTGTCTTAATGATGTTAGCTAGGTGGAATATAGAAAAAAAAGCATCTTTGAGTTCATATAAAAATAGATGTGGATGTGATTTATGTTTTATTCCTGTCCTTTTAGATACTTAAACCTAGTTAATATTTTGTCTATATTTTGAATTTAGTATATATTCCATTTATAGATTGACAAATATAAACACAACCCATTCCTGTGCTGTAGCAATACTTGAGTAAGTTCCTGCAATACCCAGAAGCCTAATTTAAGATTCAGAAGTGCCCGAGAGGTGAAGGGCTTTTCTAAGATAAAGGTTAGTTTACGAAGTGGAAATTGGCGATTTCAGCACTGAGGAGACATCTTTTAGTGGGTAGTGTTAGCTGGTATGGCGAGCAACAGGCAGAAGCAGAGAGTGCTTAATCTCAGGAATTGTCCCCAGGTTTGCAATGCCCTTCGAAACGATGCTTTCTGCAAGTCAGGTGGAAGTGCGTTTGTCAGCCTGCTAACGCGGCGATGCGAGACTCGGCACAGTAATCACTGCAAAGCGAGTAAAGCACTAGAACCAATCAGCCAGGCACCCAAAGACTACAGCCTGGTCTGAAATATGTCTATGAACATTAGCTCAAGTTCTGCTAAACCCTTTTTGTCGAAGGTGGCGGAGCTGTTGCGCCCACACAGCGCTATCAAGAGGTGTTACCTGAAGTCTCATGAGTGGTAATGGAGATTGCCACATTTAACCCCGGCTGAGAGCCTGCAGAGCGCAGCTCTAGGTTGTAATGCCCTGCTTTGAACAGTGGGGTTGTGCGTGGTACCTCTCTGTGCAGCACAGACATATTCCGAGGCATTTCAAACAGGATTTAAGTCGACTTTTGTTACCCTAACTCAAAAATTTAATCGAAATACTTTGCAACTTGAGGCCGATTAAACTTAATAGTGTCTCTCTTTAGCAAAAAAAAAAAATCTTTTTTTTTTTTTAAATTCAGCTTTTATTTTGGAATATTTACTTCCTCCTTTAGTATATGCCAACATCCCCTCTGGCTGGAGCTGGTGGGTGGATATTTGTGCATTAACATGGCTAAGATAAAAGGTGCTGCTTTCCCCTTGTGGGTTTTCCAACAAATCTCTGGATCCAATAAGCATGCATACTGCTGACATACAGACCAAAGAAGTCTCTTCACAAAATTAAGCTATAAATGTTTTCTCTTCTAAATGATCCAGGGAGCTATTACCCTTTCTGGAAAAGCCTAGTGATGAGAACACTTGCCTATAACTTGCTTGTACATGTACTCAATTCTCTCCTCATTTAGAAGATGTTGAAAAACATGTCTTTCACTTAATGATTTGAGTACCAAGACTTGGTTATTGGGATGAGGCACTGAAGTCCTTCAGAGCCTTCCATAGTTTATAGAGGCTCCTATACGGTCCAGCAGTGCAGAGACTGGGTGCATCTGCGTTTCTGAAAGGGGGGTGAGCCATCTATATTCCTGGTGCTATATGGATACTCTGTCTGGATGGAACAGTTAATCTAAGTAGGAGCAAACTTTGTGTTTTGTATATGGAAACAGCAACTTAGAATTGATAAATACAAACAGATTTTAGAGAAATTCACCCCCAGAACAATTTACCTCATGACTGTTTTCTACCTAAAAGTGAAGCTTTTTTTCCAAAGTGAAGTATCAAATGCTTTAAAAATACTTTTAAAAACATCAGCAGTGTCACTGGTAAAACCACCAGCTTTTCCCTGATGACTGAAAGGGGATGAACTCTTTTCCAAGTGCTTTGAAAGGTGTCTTAAAGCAATGAAAACCATGCAGGATTTCAGCCTGAATAGTTTAAGTGAAATAATATTTTATGAGAATCTGAAACCAGGTTACTATGAAAGCATTAGGTGACCAAAAGAGAACCACTCTTCTGTAACTTCTCCACCTGTAGTTACTTCTTTGACTGGAAGAATGTGATACAATATTCTGAAAGCCATTTACATTGTAATGCACGTGGTCAAATGTATTTCAAATTATTTCTAAACATACACTTAAAAATTCTGTATAATGTGTGATTAGGTGGTTTGGAAGGCAGTTAATTCTCGATAAAAGTTGCTTGGTAGAAAAATTATTATGTGGGATGCTGATACTTCATTTCCAAAAGCGTGGCATAGTCCCCTATTTATTTCTTAGCTTGAAATAACTGCCTTCACTATTGGCACTAAGAGTTCAATAAAAAAAAACAGAATGAGACAATAATACAAGTACATATATGAAGATTATTGTTAGGGGAAAATATTTTTGGTTAATCAATAATGCTCATTAACTGCAGTTCCTTAGATTTATATAATTCTTCACATTGCTGTAACACTTTCAGTTAAATAATTTATTTCCCATATGAGGTTTGCTTCCATCAATTGTCATCATTTTTTAAAAATTTATTTGGAAAAGCTGGTAGTTATAAGAAATACTGAAAATTGTAAGTATGAGTTTTGTATGTTTTCAGCTCTTAGGGCTTAGAATGCATACACTGATTTTTATTTTTATTTTAAAGAAGAAATATGTTTGATATAGATTTCATCACCATGTTTATATAATGCATGTACGAAATTTGACATTATTTTAAGCAATAATAACCTACTAAAGGCACTTCTTACCCAGTTCCCCTTTTCATGGACATGTACATTCAAACTCTATGTTAGTAAAAATAGAGATGAGGAGCCAAGGCTCTACTGGATACAAGCCCAGTGTGTATATTTACCTCGCTGATTTCTGCTTAAAACTTTTTTATGGTTATTATCTTGATTCTTATTTTCAAAGGCAAATAAGGAGAAAACTAAAATCAAACTTGTTAAATAGATTTAAAAGACAAAGATAGAAATCCCATAAAGTTTCATATTTCTTCTTTCTGTCTCTTCTGAATCTATATATATATTTCTGGCAAACAGTCAGACAACGCAATAAGAATATGCTTAGCCATGAGTTCTTGGAACATTTTGAGTGCTCAGATACAGTAAGTGATTAAAAAGCCAAAGAGAAGGACAACTTTTTCCCAGTTCTGGCTATTTCTTGATAGAGATGAGACTGCTGCCCAGTACAGACCAGCAGGATGGGAGTGGAGAGCACGTTGGGGAATCACTGAGGCCAAACTGGGCAGTGAGGGGAATCTGAGCACTCAGCCTTCCGCTGATCCCATGGATAATAACTTCATATCAAGTGAGATCTTATTAATCAATAAGATGATCACTGAACATCTTACTTTTATCTAAAAATCAGGAATTGCACTCCAAAATCACACTGAAGCCTGACAGAGGAAAGTGGAATGGAATAGGCAAGAAGGATATAAAACAAGACATTGATTACATCCAAGTTTTTCTCATTGGATTTTTCAATACCTCTTGACCTAGGCAAGCTACGATTGCTTCCATTGCAACCTACTTCAAAAATCATCAGAATGTAAGACTAGTAATACAATATTAAAATGTAACGTATTTAAATTATTACATTGTTCTAAATTTCTCAGAGTGTAGATCTGGGCTTCAGAGTTTGGGGTCAGTGTTCTAATTCGGATGTTATACCCAGCACCTATCTGACTACAAATAAGGTACAACATCAGATATTTCTTCTGACGTTCATTGGAAGTGAACACAGCAAGCAGCTGTTCGAGTACTCCCTCCTGTATGCACTCTTTTTCCTTTCTTCCTTTTTAGAAAAATATTATGTGCTGAATTGCAATGTATTGTGATCTGAGCCACAGCATCTGTTGCAGGTTAGCCAAGGCCCTTGACAAAATTAGATTATACAAGGGTGTAATGAAAAGACCTGTAGCTGGAGCATTTACAAGAGCCAGGCTGACATATTAGTTGCTTTTATATATCTTGAGGCGATGGAGGGATTCTTACATGATAATGTCCTCTACTCTTGCTTCAGTTTGTAATTACCATCAATTGTAATTTAGAATAATACAGTGATATAAAAGTTCTTAGACTAAATTTTATTGTAGCTGAAATTTTACATAAATGGTGATAGTACTTATGTAATAAAGGCCAGATTCTGAACTTGTACATGTCAGATCTAACTTGTCTGTTGACTTAACTTTCTATTTAATATATTTTTAATGTTATAGAAAACTTTGAAGCATCACAAAATGATGGTAAGGAGGAAGACAAGCTATGAAATGAAGGGAGTGGAATTCTTCCACGTTATACTAGTTTAAATAAGGTCAGAATCTTACCTTAGGACTCATAATGATGAAAAACTGATCTTTACTCTGAGCGAAAAGGAAGCATAGATGAGAAGTGTTTTGAGGATGTCCTTTTTCCATGTTACTTATGGATGCACAATTGTTCAATCTGCCATAAAAAGCACAGATATGAGTAGTTTTGTGGGCTAATGCCCTTTTGTTTCTTCCCCATCAAAGATCACACATAGAAGGTGAATAGGTAGGACTGGAGCAAGCCAGAGATATTTCCTGCATCCAGTGGGAGAAGCTCCAAAGTTTATCTTGGTCCTGAAGAGTACCTAAAAACATACTCTTTGACCTTGAAAACAATACGTAACATTCTCAGAGAGATGGGCAGTCTGGCAAAGGGCAGTGCAAGACTAGGAGAATTAACTCAAGTTAGTTAATGACCAATCTATTATTAAATCTTTTCCCATATTTTTTGTAATATACTGAAGTGATATAGAGCACTACCTCAGGCAATAGTATAGTGTATATATATATTAGAAATTTTTTGGTGAATATCTGTAAAAATAATGTTATCATCATCCTGACATATTATCATAACAAAATATTCCTATCTCCCTCCTCATGTAATAGCATGAAAGAATCTGACAGATCGGTTATGTTATCCACTGCATCATAATATTTGTGGTTAGACCATGGCAGGTGCTTTTGCAAGAGGTTTGAGTTAATCTTTTTTTTTACTCCTCACAAAAGAATCATTAGATCATACTGTGAAATATTTAGGAAGTTATAGTTCTTGGAAACTCTATAGCTTTGAAGACTAAACAAAGAACAGTATCTGTTACTTTTTTATATATTCACCCATTGAAAAAAATGGGGTAATCATGGTATCTAGTTAGTGACATGACGCCTTATAAACAGCTAAATTTAATTCTAATGTGACTATTTCTCCCTCAGGAATCAGGCAGTCTCAAACTTACTTTGTGGAGTCTTTGATTAGAACTACCTTAAACAATAGTTTCTACAAAATTTCATATGAATGCTAATAGTCAGTCTCATTTTGCAGATTCTTATGTGATTTTGTTGTTGTTGTTGTTGTTGTTGTTGCTTTGGGTGTTTTTGTCACCTGAGAGTCAGTACCTCTCTTTTTGTTCTTGCCTGAAGAGCCAGTAGCCCACTGGACCCCACTGGGAGTGGGTAGGGGAGATGGCTTTTTTAGACCAAAAAAGTATAAACCACATGTGTCAACTCATATCTTCCAGAACTGACAAAGCGACATAAGAATACTGTTTTCTAACCTGTGTTTTGCAACAAAAGAAAACATTTCCTGGTGGACTGTATTTTTTGAATGTTTGGATAACTTTCATCAGAGAAAAGCAACATTTTATGAGCTCCCACAGACCTGCTCCTTGAGAGCAGAAAATGTTTATTGTGTCTGGGCAGAGACACCAGTGAAGATCTGGGAAATGGAGAGCAGAGTTTGGAACTCTGTTTTGTTAGGACAGTTGTGCTGTGGAAAAAAAAATAATTCAATGTGATGTTATTTACCAAAAGGTTTGTGTGTGTCTATGTTGGGAGGCAGGTGTCGTGTTCCTGTGCTCATTTTGCAGCCTTTAGTTTTGCAGTGATATCAGTGCACTTGGAGATCTTGAGATGAGCAAAAACTTCAACTGGACTAAGGCTACCGCTTTAGCCACTTCAGTTTTCTGTAGAATGAGTATAAGTATGTATTTATCTCTGTAGACTCACAATGTGTGTGTCCATTTGCTCTACATTTCAAACCACTTTGCGCATGCATATTCCGTAAGCTAATCTTCTGCAGAGGTAGCTCCTTCAGAAACTGAACATAGAGAAAAAAATCCTTTGCTTCCAAATTAAATTGATTTTAGAGTCAATTTGCAAGAGAATACTTGCACAGATTTTCCTTCACGGTCCTAGGGAGAACCTGAATTTTCTCAATAGTATACATTTAAAACTACATTTGTTCTGAGCTATTAAGTCTTGTACCTGTACTATATAAGAATGAGCAAGCTTTGGGGCTGAATCAGGACTGGGCTGTGATCATGTCTCCCTATAACTTATTCATTCACTCTCACATTTATTCTTGAAAACCTATAATTTATTCATCCTGAAAAGCGTTAGGGTACGAACAGGGGCTTAAGCAGGAGGCTCCTGGAATCTAATCCTGGTTATGATACATATTCATACCATACCCTTGGGTGAGTCCCTTAAGTTCCACAGGTCAATTTACACATCTGTACAGTACGATGAGTGACTTCAGTGAGGTATTGGGGATATTAGTTCTGTTTGTCATACACTTTGAAGGTCAATAAATAAGCTAATGTTAAGAAATTTTTTTCTTGGGCCTTATGTATTGGTGAATGCTTCTTCTCACTCTGAGAAAGGAGGAGTAGCAGCTCCTCTGGATAGCCACTCAGAAGGGCAGTAGTCCACCACCTGCAGTTGTGGTATTTCTAATACTAATGTTGGTATGAGTTTAAACTCATATTTACCTGACTGTGTGTGCTTGGGAAAGAATATGACTGAAAAAGCACTTGGAGGAGGCAGTGTAAAGAACCTCAAAAAATAAGAGTGTCTTAGTTTGCTCTGAGTCTCTTACTCTTCTTGTTTAGTAGAAGCTACAAGCAAATAGAACAAATTTTTATACTCAGAAATACTAGAATGGCTTCACACAGGGGTCTGAAATGGGCTAGTTGGAGTGGGTCACTCAAGAAGAAGACATTGACCTGCATCTTTACCCTCTATCCCCAGTTCTCCTCATTTTCCATGTATACTTTTTTCCTCCAGTCCTGTTTACAGCCTGACAATAACTGAAGAAATTATTTATGTTGCATGGGGAATCCAAACTGGCTGCTGAATATGTGAGTCATGCAGCAGAGAGTGCTGTGAAGTTACACCAGGCTGAAACTTAAAAGCATGCGGATGGTGCTTTTAGATGCAATTTCAGCAAGACTCATCCAGTTTTTGGGTTTCAGAACTGCTTTAATTATTGCTTGATTTTGGCACTGTTTTACACTGCCCCATATAATTAAAACTAAAAACATTAGAGTTGCCTTCAGTGCTGAATTATGCATTTAATTTTGACCTTGGAATTTATCTTATGACTAACTATTGTACATTTTGTTTTTCTTTGTCAAGGATATAGAAGAACTCCGAGTAGCACACAAGCAAAAAGCTAAGAGATCGTAATCCATTTTTTTGTTCTCTGTTCTGTATTTGTAGAACCTTTTTGTTACTTAAATAAAATGATCTGAAACATACAAAATATATCAAATAATGTGATTAACCAAGAACTCCTGATATTAAAAATGTCTGTATCCTCTGGGAAGAAGAAGAAAAAACACCTACTTAAGTATATGCATAAGTGGATTCTGCAGGATTACTCATATGAAAAAGATTATTCATTATTTTAAGTGTTTGCAAGGTTGATGTATTTCTGATTAAATATCTATGCTGGGTATGGTTTATAGCTTCTGCTGTTAAAATTGCATCAGTTAGCTTATTTTCTAATTATTTGTCTGAACGCTTATTCTTTTATTTTGTATTCCATGATACTTGCAAAAAATGACCTACTAAAAGATCTTGTTTCAAGAACTGTGGCATTTTGCGGTAGAAATCAAAACTTTATGCATATTAATTAACGATGGGTAATTTTTAAAGTTGTGGTAATTTTAGAGTTTTAGTGTGAGGAAAAATATTGTCAAACAATGAAAACTTAATGTTTTGCTTGGGTGGCTGTATAATTCTCAAAAACTATCTAGCTGCACCTTGTGGAAATTTGTTTTACAGGTAACAGATGTAAATCTCCTGCAGCTGAAAGCACTGTTCATAGAAGGTTAAATTTATTCTACCTTGTACAGCAGAGCTGGCCTCTATAAATAATTTTATTATGTTCTTTTATAAACATTTTGGAAGAAGAAAAGTCTTGGTTTAACACAATAACATATTGTATTTTCACTACTCAAAGAATTAGATTGATTATAGTGGCATCTAAGATTGATAATACATAGATTTCTATTATGACACCCATTGTTTTAGTGCTAGACTGCAGAGGAATGCTTCCTTAAATGCATCACTGTATAAAATATTGACCTAGAGGACTTCATTATTCAAGCTGAAGAGACAGTCACTACTTAACAGTAATAAACTGTTTCTGTGTTACATCGAGAATACTTCGGAAAATATGAGAGTTGTCAAATCTCTTGAAAATCCTGTCTTTATAGTACACATGACACTAAAGCTATGGCTGTATTTTCTGCTAATAAAAGCAAAGGCACAGGCAGATGTGAAGGATATCATGGTATACTGACAGGAAACTAAGAAAAATGAGTACTTTGTTGAGGAGCAGAAAAAGACACAGGCCAATGACCTTGGGAAGCTTTAATAGATATAGCTTGCCTTTTTTTTTTGCTTTTTTTTTTGCCTTTTTTTTTTTTAAACTGATGGGGAAAATATGGATAATGAAATGTAGTATAAAGTTAACGTGTAAAGTTTAGGCATATGAATTAAAATTCACCATTATGTTTAAAAAAAAAGAAAAGAAAAAAATAGAGTGGGTATCAAAAACACAGAGAACTTTTTGCGACTCCAAGTTTCTAACACTAACTCCAAGCTTTGTTCATGCCACTGCCTACTTCAGATTAGTTCTTCTGCAATATTTGAATGATTCTTCTACCAACGTGAATGTTTGGATCTGAAAGAAGAAGAAAAAGATTCCTGCAGTGGCAGTGACTGTGGTGTTCACTCCACTCTACACAGAACCATAAATAAGTGGTAGGAGTTCACCACTCATGATGGAAAAAGAATATTTTAGTTGGCCAGAAAGTGGAACCGTGACTTTCAATGAGATAAAGGGAAAGAGATCATCAAATTCATGATCAAATGTCATTGAATGCCAGATATAAGTTAGGTATTTGATTTATATTCCCTTGAAATATCCATATCTCTTTATGTCTTTGTCTATACAAATATAGAAATAAAATCTGTTATGTTCTTGGGAGACTAAAAGTAAAATAAAAGCATGTACCAAGCACCTCTTATCTGACCATGACCACAGCCATAGCTTAGACTGTGTTTGCTCTTGATGTGCATTCAGTTTCACTCAGAAAAGTAAAAAAAAAATACAAAGGAGAATCAGAACTAAGTAAGCACATACTTAGAAATGGCAAAAAAATGAGCATTTCTTTTTGTTTTGTGTTGTAAAGGTCACACAGTTTTAATCTGAGGCCACATCTGGATCATTTAACTGTAGATGTAATAAGCTTAATTTTCATCCACAATTTATTGACAACTTACTGTGAGCTTTTAATGTATAACCGTGGACAAGTTTGACTCTGGCTGTCATTTACAGCACTGCGTAATCTGCATATTTTGAACTAAGATGTAATCAAACTGCATAGCAAAGCAACAGGAAAAATCTTGAAATTTCTCATTGTATCCAATTATGTTAAGTGTATTTCTATTTATCTCGGACCTTGTTTTGAAGAGTTACTTTTAAAAGCAATTTCATGCGGGGTGAAAGGGCGGATTGATATTAGCCTTTATATTCTTTTAATATGGACCATAAGACTTTCAGTAAGACATTTAAGGATAATTTTTACGTGCAGGATCTTCTGAAATAAAATTTTAAATTATGTGATTTTTCCATTAGGTTTCAACATCCAGAGTAAATTATCCTTTTGCACATGGAGAAGCATCAGAAACATTATTTTTCTTTCAACTTGTAGGTTATGTGGGTAGGAATAGTTTTCTAGTTTCTAAAATATTTACTAAAAGAGGAATATTTCCACACAATGAAGAGAAGTAATTTTGTAAATATTAACCTGTATCATTTAAATAAGAGAAGTACTCAAAATCTGGTGAGAACTCTTAGAAATTTTTAATTGAAATAGATAAACCCATATTCTGGGAACTCTAAATTTTGTTTCATTATTAATCCCACCAAAAGCAGTAACACTGGAATAAGATCAGTATTTATAAAATGTTTAGAATATTATTGTTAACTTTTGTAAGTTATTTTTCAAGTGGTGAACACTCTCTGTCTTGTGCAGAGCTGTTGTGTTGTGTAACTCCAAAACTTCAGGTTTCTTGCTTAATTTGAAAAGCTTTGTCAGGGATGTACATTTCCAACTAACCCTTGCCCCAGAGCTTCTGAGTTTATGAGTCAGGAGGATGGGAATCTGGCTAACACGGCCCTAACATGAAATTTCTCTGGGAAGGGTGTCATTAGGTAGAGGTAACTGCCCTGCCCTGAGTTTAGAGTGTCGTTTTCTCACTTCTTCCTGAGAGGTCCTAATTAATCCTTGGCTTTGAATCTCCAGACTTCACTTTCTGAAAGTCTCTTATGCACTTGAGTGACCGCACCATATATTTTTTATTTCTATTTGCTATTTTTGAGTCTTTCCTTCTCTTCCTGCTTCAGTGCTCCCTGCTCAGAACTTCAGTAACCGAACTCGGACCCTTGTGGGGTTGCAAGGTCCCACCTGCATCAGTTGTCCATCCTATTTTCTTCTGACCTCGGCTTTCTGGGCTTTGCACGTTCCCCTGACGCTTCCTGCACAATACAATGCCCTGACTCCTCTTTTAAAGAAGTCTTTTGTCCAGAGATAGCATTCATTTTTCTATTGCCGACGGTTTACCTGGAGTATTGGATACTCTCCTTGTTTCACCCCTTAAAGACATAAGTGTCTCATAAACAGTACAAGTTATACACATACAGCAAATACCCTTGAGGTAGATCCTGGTGTACCGCATGCTTAAATATTCCAGAGAATTTTAGGCTTCAAAAATAGTTATTCAAATCTGTTTCAAATAGTTTTTTACAGTTCACTCCCAACCAAAATTTTACAGTTCCTGCAGAAAATGTAGTATTCTTTCATCAACAATGGTTAAGAAAAATCATCATTGATTTGTCTTTGTTTTCAGATTTTGTGGATTTGGTTTTGGTTTGGGTTTTTTTCAATATTGAAATTTTAACTAAAACCTAGAAGAATTCCCTGTGGATGTTTTTAACAAAATAAATATCTAACAAAGAAAAAAATGTTGTTATGGAACTGAGGAAAGTCATCTGCCGAGGTTCTTCATTTCTTTGTTTATAGATGTTCGGTCCATCTTACTGAATTTTGTGTTGGTTTGTTAATTGATTAAAGCTTAAATTTAGATCAGGCCCAAAAAATATTCTCACAATAATGTTTTTTTGAAGATTTTTCAATTTATTTTTCTTAACAGAAAAAAAAAGCCCAATAATAATTTCACTTCACTGTTTTCTTTCACATTTCTATAACGTTAAAGATGAAGGGAGCTCTCTACTAAAGGTTGAGAATCCTCACTTTGTGTGTATATGGAAGGAGCAGGCATCAGAGGGATGTGGAGGAAAGGGATGGCACAGAGCAGGAAAACTGCACTTACATATCTAACAGAGATCCCCAGCCATAAATCAATACTTTTCTAATCAGTATCCTATGAAGCCTACCCCAGACCAGTGTTTGAGAGATGTCAGCATCTCCAGAAGTGATGCAGAGAAGGAAGAGTCACGGGAACTATTCACAGTGACCTAATTTACTTAAAACCCATTACAGGAGAGCAAGCTGGAGCAGCTAAAGAGTCAGGGCAAGATACAGTCATAGACAGCTTGTTGCTGAGTAATCACTAGGGAGACTATGCTCCACCACAGCCTAAGGTGACCTCATTGCAGACCTACATCTGACCACGATGTCCTAGCCACCGGTCACTTCTTCTACCTCCCCTTTTCTGGCTCTGGTGCTCATCTGCTGAGCCACTTCAGCCTCTTAAAAGTACAAATCCTGTCTTTTCTTGCTCCAGAGTACTGCTATAGTTTTGGCAAGGCTTTAACAGCAGGTCAAAGGTCTGCTTCAGTGTCTTCACATTTCTCCACATTTCTCTAATTACAATTATTGCACTGGGTTTAATGTCATAATCCTGCCACTTTGCCCCTTTTTTTGTCAGGATGAGGGGGTGGTAGTTGGTTGTGTGAGTGTAGAAACAGTAAAACTTCTTTCTTTTCATAATAACAGACACATGTTTTGTTGTCACTATAAAACCCTGAAATCACTGATTTCTGCACCAACTTGCTTAGTACTGAGGGAAGGTCATGGAGGTTGTGTGGCCATGTTGATTTGCAACCTTTTATATGTTCCTCTCAACAGCCTCATCTGTTTTCATGGCTTTAATTACCATCTCTACACACAAGACCCAGATTTATCTCTACACCAATGACCTTTCCCCCAGTGCTAAGATTCTTATTTTAGTTGTGCAATTTCTTTTGATTATTTAAGGGACCATCATAAACTCTGTGTATTATGCAGAAGTGAAAAGCTTGTTTCCTGCTTGAACAGTGGGAGTTCAATTAAATGAATGGTCTGCTGAAACAAATGCAAAATCCAATTCCTATTTAAATCTGTAGTCTCACTTTATGGCCAACTCAATAATGCACCAGAACTCCAAATAAAAAAAATGAGTGTCTGATTACATCTTTAAAATCATCCTGAATTTTGGTTGTACTGCCAGCCCCTGGTTAACAGCCTCAGGAACTAATTTTCTAAGTTTTTCTTACTAGTATTTCATCCTCTTTTCTCTGGCACACAGGTTTCAAGAGCTTGACATCATCTGTGATGCTCCTTATTCTTCTATGGATTCCACAGCTACATTTAGTTAGCTTGACCAAAATCAGTCAGTCGCATAGATGAAAATTTCTTAGAAAACTTAAAAGAGACTTTGTGTTCTGAATCTGACATTGTCTGCAGATTGGACAGCATTTGATACCTCAAGAACTAAATATAGCAGTACTCTTGGAAATATATACATTTCAGGCCCTGTAGATAACCAAATGTTGTGAAATATGCCTCAGACCAGGAATGGAACATCATTTTAAAAGAAAAATAATAATTGTATGAAACCATTATGCTGGCATCCTCTATGAAACTTCCAAGTGATGGGAGTGTTGAGATTAGAGGGGACTTCTGGGATCAAAGAGGTGTGATGGGTGGAGAAGCAGCTGGAATAGAGTATGTGGTTAAAACAGGAATAGAAAGTTGTGAATGTTAAAGCTGAGAAAACAACATAGTATGGAAGCTCTTACTTAAGTACTTCACATCACTTGTCTCAAATTTCTAGTTTTGACAAACTATTGTGACTTTATCAAAAGTTATGTTTTATTTATTTCATTTACCCAAAAATTTAACAAGAAAAAAATAAACTAAATAGCTATTATTTACAACTTGTCCTGTAATTTCTCAGCATGGTATGCTGAATTTTTATTTCTATTTAGCTTGATTCAGTAGATTTTGGCTGTGTTTAGAATTAAATATCTGTAGAGCTTCAAAATTTCATAGGTATGAAATGTATAAATGATGAAGGGAACAAATAACGTGTAGAACTGAAAGATCAATTCATTACCTTACCCTCATGCACCTGAATATTTGGTTGTGTATTCTTCAATATCATTGTTATATTGTTAAAAAAAAAGCTGTTGGAGATAAGGATATAGCCCACACGTACCCTTCTTCTCACCGTTCTTTGTTAGAATGGGTGCATATTTGTGAGCTTACAGTTCAAACAAATACTGCGCTTTTCCAGCGAATCTCATGGTCATTGCTGCATTCACAGACTATGAGCTAGATCTTTTCTGAGTGAAAGTAAACTAGATATGCTCCATCTAATGCACTCCAGCCACTAATTGGTGTTCAGTGCATAGGACCCAGAGTAGAGTCAGTCTGACACAAAGGCCCTGGAGCCTGGACAGGGTGGACATGGTGTCTTCAGGACAGTTTCATTGCACAGGTGTGAAATTGCACTGCACTACTTGATAATTCAGACACAGCCATTAGTGTGGCTTATGAGGTGGAGCATGAGATGGGGATGAGACCCAAAGGCTGGTACTGCTCTCAGCCTCTGTGTCAGTCTGCCTCTGAGTGCCTCTGCTTCCCTGACTATAGAGTATGGATTGCACTTTCCTTGTAAAAAGCTTCGAGACTTGAAGCTGTCATGCATTGCGTAGCAACAAGGGGTACAGGTTATGAGTGAAACAAGGGAAAAAGAAAGCATGGAATAGTTTTGTGCATGTCTTTTAGATGTGAGTGAATGTGTATACTACAGCATCATGTCAGCTGCTTTGCTTTAAGGAAAGATATGAATAGTAAATGTTTTACTTTGTTAAGCAATGCCAATTTTACCATATTTTAGCTAGAATCATAGAATCGCTTAGATTGGAAAAGATCTTTAAGATCATTGAGTCCAACCATTAACCTAACACTGCCAACTCCACCACTGAACCATGTTCCTAAGCGCCACATCTACACGTCTTCTAAATACCTCCAGGGATGGGGAATCAACCGCTTCCCTGGGCAGCCT
>NW_008796211.1:2378416-2426150 GCF_000699145.1 Aptenodytes forsteri
TGGTTGGGCAACTTAGCAAATGCAGCTGTGCAGAGACAATAAAAAGGCTCCAAAAATGCAGATGTTTTGGGAGAGATGTCCATGTCTAAGAAAGAGCTGCCAGAGTGCTTCACTTGGCAATTTGGGCTAAATACTATAGACTATTTTTTTTTTATATTGTAGATATCATTATGCCTGATCAAGAAGTCCCAAAACTTTTTGTTTCATTCAGTTAAATACTCCAGGGAACAGTTTGCTTGTGATGTTTAGTAGAATTGAAGTCATGTGCAAGGTCTTCTTTCACAGTAAAGAATTTGATCCTGCAAACACTTGTAGCAGCCCTGCTGTCCTGGCTTCAGTGGATCCCTGCAGGAACATAAGGATGGGTTTTTTTCAGATTCAGAGTAAAAGCAAACAAACTGTCCTCTGAAATCTCTATAGCAAGGTGAAATGAAATGTATTCCATACCCACAAATCCCAGCAGGCATAACTGGGTCTTAACAGCCTCTTACAGGTAGTTTCTTCGTTCAGATCAACGTATGAAGCATGTGAAGATGGAGTTAATTCTTCATTCTAGCTATGCTTCCTGGAAATCAATAATATTGAGGCTCCTTGGGGTGAAATCACTACAACTGCTGTCTTTGTAAGGTAAGGTAATATGCTTCCTGGAAATCAAAAATGTTGAGGCTCCTTGGGGTGAAATCACTACACTGCTGTCTTTGTAAGGTGGTTTGTTGTATAATTATGTTCCTGTTGCTAGTAAACACAATTAGCAGCTGATACTGGTGTGGTTTTAGTATTATCATGTATTATCAGGACAAGTCAAAAGTGAGTCTTGTGTAAGGAATGTAAATTTCATACCCCACTCCACTTTAATTACTTTTTATTCTAGAACACTGGTGTCATCTTTTGTAAGGACAGTTTTCACACAAAAGCAAAAAAGTCTTTAAAAGTGGAAATCATGCCATCTTCACTATCTCTTTAAAACAAATGCAGAGTGAAGCTGTTTTCAAAATTGTTTATGAAGGGTGATAAACTCTGCTTAAACTTGCAAGTAAAAATTCCCAGGCAGGTAGGTAAAATATTGTGCAGTCTTTGTTTTTTTTTATTCAAGAGTATTCTCCTGTTAATCTGCTCCATAAACAGGAAGTAACCAGAGTAACGGGTCACTAATAATAATAAGGCACCTGACAGTCACTGTATTAAAATCGGTCAATAGTAATCAGAATTATGATGAAAGGGGGAAAAATCTATTTTCTCCTATCTCTCATAATTGAGTTTGATCTTTACCTTGATGAAATTATATCGGAACACATCGTTTAAGTTGCTTAACATTTTTGCTCCTTGATTGAGTCCTGTTTGGTGACCTTGCTTTAAAACAGCGAGAGTTCACGTTAACACATACGGAGGTCATCCAGCCCGAAGCGCATTATTTGTGTTTTAACAGTTTAATAACAAGGTGGAGTGGAGCACTCCAGAGGATGGCTATAATAGCTTTATTGCTTTTTCGTTATTAAGACCTCTTAAGATAATTGTTTTCAAAATTATAATACGAGCTTTTAAGAACTTCCAGTCTGAGCACTGATTTATGCTGTCCGTGATTCCATTTCTGCTCTGTTTCACACTGTGTTAATTTTCATTAAGTTCATTATGTTTGAGACCTCTTAAGGGATTTATTTAAAATTCATCTCTTGATTAGACACATACTGTATACTTTTACTGCTGTAACAATATCTATTTTTTTTCCCAAAGATAACAAGATCTGAGTTATGGCTGTAATGCTATTCCTCAGAGTGCCCATATCAAGTCTCTTAGCGATATTAATATGTTGCTGTAATTATTTTTTGATGCATGTAAAACATATAGGATTTGATGAGAAAAGATATGTTTAACATAAGTGGGTTAGTGAAGTAAATCCCAGCCACACATTTTACATTGCATGCTTCTTTTAGGTAATAAAAAGGATTAGATAAACTTCAAAATAAGAATTCAATATAATTTTAAAGGATTTAGTAAAGTCAGTTCATCAGAATAACACATGTATATGTTTAATTTACAAAACAGCAGTTTGCAGACTGGAATAAAGCTTTTCCTAAAGCCATTAAATTTCTGCTTGACTTTAATAGTCTTTAAAATAAAAGGCAGCTACACAATAGATATTTCTTACTTGATAATACAAGAGTGTGTCATTATTATTATTACCTACTGGTAAAATGTATATTGGATTCATTATCAATAGCTGTGGTTTATGTTTTATATATGTAGATGTAAAACATATCTGATGGAACGAAAATCTAACAACCGGGACACATTTTCAATGTTACAGGCTATAATAGTTTCTCTCCTAGGATTAGGAATTAGCAAAATTAATGCAATGTATTGTGTGTGGATAAAATATAGCTTAATTTCAGAGAAAGGAGGAAAGAAAAGATGGATAGACTGAGCTATATTTTTTCAGAGTCTTAAAAGTGCATGTTTTATTCTTCGGCTAAAGCCGTATTCTTGTTACAGTTTCTCTCTTTTAGCCTCAGCTCCTCTCATGGTTATTTGATGTGCTGCTTGACACTTCATTGATTGTGAACAGGAGAGGCCTTGCAAATGCACATAGCCCTGACGTCCAGAAGACCAGGTCTCTCAGCTCAGTTATTCCCATTCAGCAGCATGTTCTCGCCTTTAAAACAATATTTTGCCATCGTTATGTGGTATTACCACAAACTTCGTTGTATGAAGCAATTCAATGTGTTTGATATTTAAAGAGATTTAAAACCATTTAAAGAGATTTTTTTAAAATTAGTTAATTAGCTTTAAAACATTTAAATTAAAGACCTTGTGAGTGTCCTGGTTTGGCTGGGATTTATTACCTCCTCCAACCCAGATGGGTTTATTGCAATACTCAGAGTGAAATACTATTACCTTCTAAGCCACCTTGCTCAATGTTTGGTAGAGTCATATATGTTTTGCCTGTTTTTTATTAAGTAGTGTGGTGTTTTTAACAAATATATGTATGAAATTTACACAGAAAAGGCATGAACTTCCATGGGTAATTTTTTACTGAAAAACTGGCATATTCCAAATTCTTCTAATCTATTGAAATATCTACTCTGTGAGGCTTCTACAACTGTTGTGCAATCCATTCTGACTTTTTTTTTAATTTTAATTCTAAGATAAAGCGCTTTCTTTTGTATAATTTATTCAGAAAGATAAGAGAGGCTTAAGACAGGTATTAAAGACCTGGATCACATAGTTGCCTCTTTTTTTGTCTTGCACAGTCAAGTGGCTTCTTCCACATCATGAAAATCACTAGTTACACACAGCTTGAAGCCAGTCACTGGGACAGTATTTTGCTTGGTTTGTTGAGTTAAGGCGTCTGTGTACTGTTTAGGATGTGCAAACACTAGTAAAGTGCATTCATCTTTACCTTACTCTAGGGCAGATTCTCCTGTGGCAGTTTTAAATTATTCTTCAGGCGCGAAGCTTCCTAATGAAGATTAATTTGAACAGTTGAGATTCTGCCCTCCGTATTCCTCCAGGTGCCAGGACAACCTACAAATGCATATAGTAGGTTGTCCTAAACAAATACAGTTCCAAAGTTAGTGTAAGTGTGTTTTCTGCAGCAGCCATTTCCCTGATCTGTACTGCACGCTACTAAAACAAGAAGTCCAAGACTGGAACCTCAATGTTCATTTTTGATAGGTACCTACTAGCTGCTCTCTGTAGCTGTTTTCTTCGTTCTGTGCTGTTTCTCTGAGAACTTCACATAGTCTCCTGGGGTGCGATGAGTGGTTTTTTTTTTAAAAAAAGGAAGTTTCTGTAATTCATAATTAAGTAGACTTTTTAAAAAATACTTTTGTACTTTTGTATGGTGTTTAACACTGCATACTTTTAATTGAAAAGCTAATAGACTTTCAGAGACTTGGCTGCAACAGTATACCTTCGGTTTATTGCACTAGTATCTAGTAAGATACTGGTGGAGTACATAGTTATTGAAAAACTAGTGTGAGATGAGATTTTAATGGTTAAAATGAGAAGCTGAACAGCAGCCTTTTCAGGCTGCTCTTCCGTAACTGCAAGCAGCACGCATTGCCTAGAGAGCACCTGAGGGCTGTGGCTGGGACGATGCTCTCACGTGGTAAAGTGACTTTCCCACAGCTTTCTCCTTCCAGTGGGAGCAGGCTCAGCGGTAGTGCATCCTCACTCATCCACCTGCAGCTTTGGGAGGTTCATAGACACGTGCAAAAGAGAGCTATGAAATAATTTTAAATAGTGAAACCAAGCTGGACCCTCCTTTAATACTGGGAGTCTCTGGATCCACATACGACCTTTACGGCTTTGCTACAAAGTAAGAAACTTTTGAAAGACAAAGCACAGAGATGTTCAAGTGACAATATCTGTGTTCGATGACTAAATCTCTAGTAGCTGCTCTTTGTGCGAATTCTTATTTGGAGTTGCAGTACACTTATAGCCATTAGTCTTTAGTTGTGACTGGCACTCTGAAATAACTTATTCTTCATGATACTAAAAATAGGAAAAAACTGTAAACTTAATTTTGTCATGAGAAACTGTTAAATGTTCCATACATTGGTTTATAAGGAGTGATTATTTTCAAAACTTTTCCTTTCTCAAAAGTTCTTATCATTGTGACTCGTCTTTTTGTTTTCTGGTACAGCAAGTCAAGCTTCTGGAAACTGGCCTGTTACCAGAAATGCTATTTGGGTCTGCTTCATCACTACAAGTCTCTGTCACTGTCTTCACTGTGGGATCTGTTTACGGTTTTTAAGCAGCAAAGGTGAAACCAAAACTGACCTTCTGAGCTTTGGAGATTGTCCCTCCCCTATCCCATCTGCAATCCATTTTTGGATAAAGCCATCTGGTTTAGGAGCAGATTCCGAGTTATAATCCATATGAAGGAGCACTGGACGTGCACAGTAGATTCTACACCAAGAGATTAGGAGTGTGCACGTTATGGAAAATATATTAAAGAGGAGGGTCATTCTTTTTCTTCATTAGCGGGTGTATTTCAGTAAGGACCACACAGAGACTGTAATAGGTTGCAGATGGCAAACAGAAAAGTATGTAATTCTAACACGGTGAAAGCTTTTTTTTTTTTTTTTTTCCTGAGTTAGCTCTGGGTAGCTGAAAACCTGGTAAACCCAGAAACTTTGGCAATTTTAGATGAAACTGCTTTTGAATGCCTTTGTCATCCATCTTACCTGTTTGGTTTTTTTTCTTCATCTGACTCTTCCCCAGTGTCTTCTTATCCAGAAATGTCAGGGAAAGGTGTACTCTTACCTCATTTGCTGTAGTCTAAGCCCCTTAGTTAAATTATAACAATAATTAAATCTTATTCCAGTGGGAGAAATATTGCACTGGCTGGTTAAACCAGTGCCGTCACTGCTTTGTGCCACAGAAGTGCTGCACAGTAGCCAATGAAGAAGTGAGAATTGCAACCTTAGTGTTTGTTCTCAAATGAGTATAAAAGTCGTGACACTCATGCTACTAAGTCCTCTACGTGGAGAGAAGGTATTTACCTGTGTTCTGTTCTCTTCTGTCTATGATCAGGAGGGTAACTTTTGCGGGGAAAAAAAAAGAACATATACCACTACATTAATCAGATATGTGTTGCACAACACAAATTCAAAGAGTGTTTTGAAATATGTAGGCTAGAGCTAGGTTGGAAGAACAGCCAATTCCTTCCTTTTCCATCATCTGCAAAATTATTTCATACTACAAAGTTTGAAGTCTGAAGTCTTGAATTTACACTGGAGACCTTTAGAACTGGAGGAACACAAAGGGATCTTTAAACCTGATGGTTATTTTTTTTTTTATATTGTTAGCTTGACGTATCTGGAGATTTATTTCTCAGTTCATGCTCATTCTCAGTGCTGCGTCTGCACTTTGTATTTCACTCTGTATTTCACATTTTATGGAGCAAGTAGAATATTAACATTAGTAGCAAAATCCATTGTCTGCCTTCTCTGAGGAATGCCAGCATGCGGGCATGTCCAATTATTTGATTTTTAAGTTTTCAACTGTGTGAGGGCTTTATCACTTAGGTTAGCACGGTTGTTCTCCCTTTGCCTTTGCCCGTTTTGGTTTCTGTCCTTCTTGACTGTGGTGGTTTGTTTCCTTCTCAAACAGATGGGTTAAACCATAGCGTGCCTACATGTCCTCCTTTTGTGGCTAAGTCATTTAGTCACTCTCCTGTGCCTTCTATATAAATGACTTGTTAGATAGATGGGATTTTCCTATTTCTAGCTTGTGTTTGGAGAGCTGTGGCAGAAAGGATGCTGAATAAAGTGTTCAGGCTGTGGTTAGTGTCATTATCAGAACAGGGAAACTATGACTTGAAAAGTTTAAATGAACTCACAGACATCAGCATGGGGATTAGATCACATTGATATTATTATTTTGTAGAACATGAACAACCCACTTTGTAGTTCCTTTCCAATTTAAGTAGTACCGAGTTTTTGAACCTCCATCTTGAAAGTCCCCTGAAGCATGTCACATCTACAGATTTGTTAACCATCCTCATATGGTGCTCTTTCACTCTCTTTTCATGGGACATTACATTTTGTGTCAGCCATTGATTATTTATTGACTCAGAAAGGGAGAGGGATGGATTTTAGCATCCAGCACTTAGCACACAGTTGTGTGATGTGAAACCTGGTCTTAACTGGGCTGGGCAGGGAGTCAGTCTTGAGTCTTCAGGGAAGGTAACTGACTTAATGGTGGGTGGAGCAGGTAAGAAAGTAGAGGGAGAGGGTCAGCGTGTTTCCCTTTCACTTTCAAAGGGTATTGGTTTTGTCTTGATGTGTGATACAGAAGAACTGTTATCTATTTATCTCATTCTTTCAGTCTCTCTCTCACACATAAACATATAAACAGACGTGCATGCCCACATATGTACGAAAAGGATGGGAAAAAAGTTTCTGAAATGATTAAACAATTGATTCTTCCCAGGCAGATTACTATTGTAAGGCAAATGACTCTCATTTTACTCACAAATTCCACGTGGGACGTAAAAACCTTCCCAATGAAATGCCACTGAACCCAAAACGTTTCCTTTAAAGCTTTTGTTCATCAAATATCTCTTTCAAATGAAACATTTCATTAAAAGCTTGAAATCAGTTACATTCAGTGTATTTTTAATGCTCATTTAAACTTTGAGTTTTGTATCGCCACCTATTATTATTGGTTATGACTTCCTTGTGAGTAAAGTGTATTGACTTGAAATGTACTTAGAGGCTCTGTTTTCCCTTATGAGAGAGTAGAAGACGTTTCTCTGGAGTTAGAACATTTGAAAATGAATAGTAGAGATAGTACTTTGCAAAAGTTATCAGCTAGGAGTAGGAAGCCTTTATCAATAAGTTAATTTCCTCCTATACTAATTTCCTCTGAAAAGATCATTCCACAGCTGGATCCATTCAAACGAGAGCGCTTCACTCTGAGCTCTGTGCATTTCGTTGTTCCAAAAGAGGGCAATGAAGATAAAGGCTTTGGTTCCCTTGTTGCTATTTAATCTTTATACAGATTTATTTTGTCTATTTTGTCTAATTCTACTAATTTTGCTTTACCTTTGTGTGCAAGCATGTATGTACGTGCTTTAAGTCTACCTTGAAGGACTGGAAGTCCTGAACTGGGGTATCTATGCTGAATCTCCCACTTGTGGCCATGAGTATCTCACTTTTGGTGGTTACAAACTGTCTTTAAAAAGGGTTGACCATCTACAAAGAAAGCATGTATTTGGTTTAATCTAGAGATGAGCTATGCTCTAGACACTTCTTCACTTGATTCATGTTGCTCACCCTCAAATACTTGCGTGAATAGAGAAGTGACAATCCCATAAGAATTCAATGAGAAAGCAGAGATTTCTTTGCTGAGTTCTGGCTAGAGGGGTGACAAATGCCTCAGTGGTTTGTGCAGGAGCTCAGCTGGTGTCATGCTCTTCTCCAAAGTATTCTCCTCACCAAGCAGACTGAATTAGTAACATTATCCAGGCTGCATAATAAAGAAACTATGAGTTAGCAACAAAAGCAAATTAAATTTTTAAGCTCTTTGCGTTGCCATTTTTCAAAAGGTATATGTTTTAGAAGGTTTACTTGCAAATTGCTAGTATGGTCCCATGTGATTACAGCTCTTCAGATGTTATCCAAGAGTGCATCTTCCAGTTTAATTTGATCCAAAAGAAACCTGGCACACATGCTGTAAGAGCACTCACAGTAACTTGGGGCCAATTTGCTAGGATTAGATACACTGATGCTGAGATTTGCTTCCAAATTGCATGTTTGAACTGAAGTAAATTGGTAATGTAAATGCACCCATAATGTCCCAAACTGGCTTGCACCAAACAGGTACTAACCATTTGTACCCTGTAAAACCTTGAGTTGTTGTAGAAAATAAGAAATAAATAGGTAATGCTACTACTGTTGCACATGAACAGTAGCACCTCAGTGTATCTCTACATGAAAGCTTATTTTATTATCACTTAAGGAAGTCATTACCCTTTTATGAGTGCTTACATGCTGCTTTACAAATATGTCACCACAGTTACATTATAAAAGCAGCATTATTTTTGCCAGTGGCATTTTATGAAGCAAGGAAAGTAGTCTGAAAGTAACTTTAAAAAATGCCTTTGCATTTTTTTACTCTTGAGGAGTAGAACTGATAATGTTTTCCCACACTAAAGTTAAGTTTTTAAAATAAATTTTTCTTTTCTAAACACCATATACCATCTGTAAATCATTAAAATGTATGTATAATAAATACCTTGGTAAAACTTACTCTTTATACCACTTGTGGTTTTATTTGCTGCTTAGTCTAGGCAATCCACGATGTTGGAGGTAACTCCAACATCCCCATCAGTTAAATGACATTAGTCTAAAGTTTATTTTTTACCAGTGAAAATAGGTAATAAGATTTCATCTGAGAACAGAAGAAGAAATATTGGTCAAATAAAGAAATATTACAATTATTTTCTCTTTCAGGAGAAGACATTGATAACTTTGACCACTGTATTTTGAGAATTTTTCTTTGAAGAATCACTCACTTAAAATTTTAGAAAGAATAGTCTTTCATTTTCTTTACCTGACTTGTCAGTAACTTCCAGAAGATTAAAAGGCTAATGTCATGTTACCATGATAGACTCAGTTTTGACTGACATTTTTGTGGTTTATATTTTGGTTTTGGTTTGTTTGGTTTTTTGGGGGTTTTTTCATAAACGAAAAATCTCCTTCCTCATAAATTACAGGTAATTAAGTAAAGATTGTTTTCTATTTTATAATGTGAAAGCCATAATGTAAATTATGGCTGGATTTAATAACAACTTAGATTTCCTGTGAAATTTAAAAAGTGGTAAATGACATATGTTTCTCTATACATAGCATCTTTACTTTAAAAAAGCATAATGTGGTTTTAGAAAGTATAGTATATGCTGTCATTTATAAAATACCCAAGTACTTATGTATAAAACAATACAAAGGAGATGAAGCTATTCTAAGCTCCTCAAATCTGTTATGATTTCATTACTGATCACTAGCTTTCCACTTAGCTTAGCAAAAATCTAGATAAGTAACACTGTAAACAGATTTTTAAAAAGTCTTATATTTTAAAATATATGGTCATTTTCAAATGACCATAATGTATTCTGTGTAGTTGATTTTGCAGTTTGTAGTGTTGAGTGCTTAGAAATCCTAGAAAAAGTCAAATGTATATCTCTATATAAAAGTACGAATAACAATCCAACAGATAAAATTGGAAACTGGTTTACTAAATAGCTCAAAATGTTATGCAAATTTAACTATGACAATCAGTTAATAAACTAAGCAACGCTGAACGAAGTCTTTCAAACTGTAAAAACACTCAGATCTAGCCAATATCTAGCACCAAAATCATAATTATGTCAGATACCTCTTTGCATATGCATTTATAACTGTAATTTTTCAGGTAATGTAGTGTGACTCTCTATATAAATGTTTTTGTCCTTGTAAAAACCATGTAATTTAAGAATGAAAAATACTATTTATTTATGTAGGGCTATGCTTTCAGTGAATTACTGATGTTTGTGCATCGTGTTTGAGCAAGTTGGAGTAGCAAGGTTAGTAATTTAGAATTTTACTCTAAATCTTTGAAGAGGACTCTTGCAGGTCAAAGACCTTTTTGCACCTTACAATTGAAATTGAGTGAAATGTCCTTTCCCTCAGTAGATAATGTGAATTTGTACAGACTTGGATGCAGTTCGACCTTCTCTCTTTTTCCATGTTCCTCCTCTCATGATCAAATCCAGATCAACTGGGGAGAAATTGAGATATCCTTATTGACTTTAGGAAGGTGGGGATGCAGACACTTACTAATTACAAACCACCAGTCACTTGATTTCGAGGAAAGTCTGAGCTTGTCTCGACTCCTTTGAAAATTTTCTTATTTAGAGCTCAATGTGGCCCTGAGCTAAATATGTTTAACAGTCCCATAATGACATTTCTTTGCATCTTCACAGAAAGACCAACCTGTTTATTAATACTGAACTCCATGCTGCAGTAGCTCAGCTCGTGTCAGATCTGCTTGTGAAAACTAGGATGTGGCTGCTCAGAGGTGCACAGCTTTGAAAATGGGTTAGGTTCAGTCAGCAAGTGTTTGATAACCTGAAAGCAATGATGATACAGAAATTTTTCAAAGCAAAAGTGTATATGTTAATACCATTCTAGATATCCTTAGGGTTGTGTAGCTAATTGCATAGCTTTTTTAGAACACTACTTACTCTTCTAATCAATATCCAATTAGCAATTGCTATAGCAACTGTAAAATACAGGATGTCCTGGTATGTAAGGTATGTTAACTTCTAAGATACAAAACACCAGTGGGAAATTATGTCAGAAGAAAATTTGTAACTTTTCCCTCAGTGTTTTAAGGGGAAGGAATTGATATAGCTGTTCAGTGCTCAATTTAGGGAAATAAAAATACTGCTGCTTCATTTAATATTCCTGTTCTCTCCCTGGAATGATGATCAGAACCGTATCTTTTATTTATTTGGGGTTTTTTTATGTCCTCAAATGAATGAAAACAGAGACTAAAGTCATAGCTCAAGAAAGCAAAAGGTTGACCTGAGGAACTGCAGGTGACCAGCCTCTCCGCAGGCCCCGGGAAGATTATGGACCATGACTGTTTACAATCCATATTCATGCAAATAAAGTCACTTGCCTTTTCCAAGCACAAATCATGCTCGACCAGCATAGTCACCTTCTACTATTGGCTAAGTGGAAGCGAACAGACCAGTGGAAATTTTTATTCCCTGGGAGGACAGTACAACACTGAAACAGGTTGCCCAGGAGGTTTTTGCATCTCTATCCTTGGAGGTATTCATGATGCAGCTGGATCGAGCCATGCTGACCTGATCCAGGATCGGTGGTAGTTCTACTTTTAGTGGCGGATTGGAGCCTCTTGATGTAACTTTCAACCAGTATTTCTTTAATATTACGAATCTGCGAAAATATGTTAAGCGTTGCTTTCTTTAATTAGAAGAAAAAATTTAAATCCTTGTGACAAAGAATGGGGTGGTCTCTTTGAGGAAAAAACTGACATGTCCTAGTTGAGGGCACTCTCTTGTGGAAGCGGTATACTTCCCTCTGCCTGCGCTATACAGCCCTGCTCAATGCCGCCCTTACAGCATTTTGTTGTTTCGGTCTGGCTACCTTTTTGAAGCCCTAGATTTGCATACTCCTTTTATATGATTCATCTAGTTTAACAGTTTCTTAAGAAAGTTTCTCCTGCCTGCTATGTCTCTTTTGTTGCTTTTTATAGCATCAGAATATGCTTGTATAAAATTTCCATGGAAAATGACCCTTTCATAGTCTTATTCTATATTTTTCAGGCAAGTACCTGCCCTGCCAAGAACCTCAAAGTGCTCAGTTTCACATTATATTGCCAAGAAATATTTTTTCTTCTCATGTTCAAATTTTCCATTCTCAGTAACTATTCCCCTTCAGGGATTCTCCTCTTTCATTCGTTATAAATCATGAAATAAGTATCCTTTGTTGTCACGTTAACTAAACAGTTATGTATGTATCACCAAGCTGCATATGATTTATGGAAACAGGTTGTCGTGATGTTGGATACCTTTTAAACATTACGTTTTGTGTGCCAAGCAGATTATTTAGCTATTTCTAAAAATATTTTGAAACCTTCATATTAATCAATAACTAAGCAAATATTAAGGAAAGCATACAAACAGATAGAACATACCACAGCTTATGAAAGGAATATTCATCTGAGATTTTGGTTACGTAGCTTGTCTTGGTGGGGTTCTGCATAGAGTACTGCAGGATGTGTGGTAATGTCACATTTCCACCTGAAGCTTAACCCTTTTGACAAGATTTACCTCTTCTACGCAAAAGATCTGTGCATTCTAGGATGTGGCGTTTAATCTACTTGGTAATCTGAAACTCTCCTCATTCAAAATGAATAGTGCCCAGCAGAAATCTTATGGAGCTGTCTTTGTAAGCTTTTCTAAGAGACAGTAGGCAGTAACAAGCTGTTTTCTTCTTTAATGGAAGATGCACCCTCTTCATATGTATATCTGAGAAAAAATTGGAAGGGGTATCTACTGTTTCTCCTCCTACAAGTGTTTTATGCTAAACTTGGCAGTATAGAAAATAATTAATATTAGTACAGTTTAAAAACTACTTGAACACAAAAAGGAATTTCTAACTGGATTTTCATTAAGGAAGGAAAAAAATCATGCTAGAAGACATGATAACCTCAACTGGGGAAAAAAAAAGTGAACTTCAGCTGATCTTTGTATCCATTATTGCTCAGAGATCAAAAATGCTGGGTGGTGAAAGGGTTATGGGTTAGCAACGTGGAGGACACATGCAGAGCTGCTTGTGGTGAACTTTGTCTTGACTGAGTTGGGATTGTTTCTGAAAAAGTAATTGTTTCTGAGCAGTTCTTGTGTCTACATGAGTGAACTTGCCAGGGATAAATATCATTATTTGAGAAATGTTAAACTGATTTCGAAGTTCTGTGAAAATGTGAGATTGGCCACAGGTGATGTAAATCCATCAAAATTTGTCTTCTTTGGGATCACAGTTGAAACAGTTTGGGCTTCCTGATCCCTTCAAAGTAGCACACATTTGCCTCACTTCATTATTTTTTTATATTTCCTGCTTGATTAGAGTACTGTTAGTATAAATGTTATATAGTATAAATGTATAAAATGTTGCAGTTTTTAAAAAAATCCTATGCAGTATGTCTTCTCATCTTATTTTGGACTATAATTTGGACCCATCTCACTACAATTTCCATTCTTTCTACTTTTCCATTCCTCTTTTAGTTTTCCATTTCTTGGCAAACTTGTCTTTTGAATTATGAGAGAATGGATATTCTCAAATGTAATGCAATAAGATTTTTTATGCAGTCTTTTATACTACTTATTAATTTTGACAACAGCTGTTAAGGAATATAAAGATGTAAATATGAGTTTTAATAAATGTGATATGGACTTCCAGACACTTGATATTTTTACAGACTGATAAAAATTAGAATTTTTCATATATTAAAATACATTTCAAGGGTTTCCAATTAAAGAAATAACTGCATATTTGTCAGAAATGCAGTGACGATTATTTATCTATGCTATGTATTGCCCATCAGAATCCACATTCTTGCAGGCATGCAGAATTTTCATTTTCAGATTTGTCATAATACATATCTAAGTTAGAAATTTTGACAGAAATCAATTGAGCATTACCTTGGCTATTTCAGCTTTCTGTTTGTTTGTTTGTTTGTTTGTTTAATTATTTTTTTTTTTTTACTTGTAAGTTTGGACTTTTTGTTCTATGCACTTTACAGCAGAGATTCCGGGTAAACTATTAGTCAAGTTTTTTTGACCTGTGAAGTCCTTTAAATTTTTACTTTAAACTATTAGAGCCCGGAGAATTCCTGTTAGCAAGCTCCTGCTTCTTTCTTTCTCTTAATTATGAAAGCCTCTGGGTCAAATCTCTCCATTTTTCTTACATATAGGTATTCATACTTTTTACTGAGGTGGTTGTTCTAGATTCAGTGAACTTTCTTTATTTAAGTAAACTGAAGATTTGTCTATTTAAGAAGGGATTAGTCCCTTCCTGCTTTTTCAGCTCTTTTCTATGTACGTGAATGTTATTCTTATCCACTTCCACTTCTATAAGCCTGATACTCTACAAGTTTGGGAAGACCCACAGTTTTACCTAACTGCCACCTAAACTGCCTTTTTGGAGGATAATATTGAGATTGAACGTAGATCTTGACATGCAAAACCTTCATTTTCTGCAGCCTGAGCTAATTAAAAAAGATTCTCTGGAGTTAGAATCTGTTGAAGATGAATTATAAAGTTGTAAGAGACCCTGAGAAGGTGCGTAGTCCATTCTCCTGTGCCACATATATGTCATTTCTGGCAGATACTTGTTTAACTCACTTGTAAAGACTTCTAATGATAAAAAGAAAATGCATTCTCAATCTGTCCCACCGATTCACTATCTTTGCATGAGTACATTTGTCCCAATGTCCAACTTGAATTCTCTCTCTCTGCCTCGTACAACTCTCTCTGCCTTTTTATAACAGGTTTCTGTATATTTGAAGGGTATTATAATCTTTCCCCTCCACTTCTACCAGTCTTTTTTTCGGAGTGATCAAATTTGTGTCAGGTAGACTTCTGACCATTCTCATTATTCTCCTCTGGACTCTTTCTACTCAGTCATACCCTCACTGAATGATGGCATCTCAAACCAGAGAGAGTAATCTGATCAATGTCCACAACTGTTGAAAATTGTTTTACATCTTGTAACCTATTCTCTGTTTCATGCATCCCAAAATAGCTTTTGCCTTTTTCAGAAGAGCAGGACATAGATTCATGATCAACTATAACCTCTAGATTCTTTTCTATAGCTCATAACCATCTATTTTCCCATCCTGTATGTGAGTAACCTATTCGTTCTGCTTAAGTTAACACATTGCACTTGTCCTTCCTGAGTAGTTCCTTGCTTTTTTTCCCCCAGATGAGACTTCGACTTGTGAAGATTATTTTGAATTCTGATCTTTTTCAGAATAATTGCAACTGTCAACTTCTCAGTTTGATGTCATCTGCAAATTCAGTAAACATACTATTTATTCTGTTGTTTATGTCATTAATGAAACTATTGAATGGTGGTTGACCCAGACCAGAACACATGCAGGATGGTTTTCAATAGAGTTCTTGCAATTAAATTCATCTACATTTCCCCAATCTCTACCACCCCCCCCATCTCTACAAAGAGCGTTATAGTTTCCCTTCCTTAATCGTCCTATATTTCTTCTCATCTACATGAAATCATCTTTGCTTATTCCCAACCTTTTCAACACCTCAAAGCTGTTTTTCAATAGAAATCTCAAAAAAGTTGTGCTATGGTATTATTAAAGCAAAACTAACTGGAACATTGTGTAATCTGTTCAAAAAAGTATTTTCATGTTATATGATTTCTTTTGCATCTCTATAAGTTGTCTTCTCTAGACCATCTGTTGGTGTTTTTATGCTTAGAGTTTGGTATATTTATTCTTATACTCAAACAGTCAAAAGGCAATGACAAATTCAACATCATGAAAAGCTTTGCTACGTCTAGCACAGAAGAATGAAATATGTATCTTCTTCATTAAACCATTCAGGCTCTTTTTATTGTCCACATATCTACAGTATTTGAGCAGCCATTCATTGGGTAAAATAGTTAACGTGTCATGTATTTTCCATTATTTTATTTGCCCTTTTCTTCAGGATGGAAGGTTGTGTGTATATTATATTATTTTGTTTAGGTAAGATTTGCTTCTTTAATATCATAGACACTTTCTGCTGAGTGTTTATATTAATGAGAATAAAGGAAAAAAAAAGTGTTAGCTTCAAGTGGCAGATGTGGAGGTTTTTTGAGTTTTTCATTTTCTGTGGCCATGCACATTCAGTAGTCTGGACTGAGTCCAAGAGAGTGCATTTTCTCCTGCTTTTCTCTGGCGGTAAACATCCACATTTTGTGAGAAAAAGAGACCTTGTCCTGAAACTTTACTTAACCTGGTCCGAGAACACTGAATATTTTGAAGGATAGTACCTGTTACAAGACAGGTTTCCTTAGATCATGGAACATGCTGCTGAGTTCTCCAGTTTCTGAAATAAGTGACATTTCCTAAAGGCATCTGGTATGGAGGGAGAGTGAAAGGAAACCTAGTGGCAGAGATGCAATTTGCCATCACCACCCTTCAGGTGACCAGTTCCAGCAGGAATTTGCGTTGTTCTGGTATACATATCTGAACCACTGCCACCTCTATGAGCCAGGCAGTATCTTACGGTTGAAAGTGTCACATGTTAAAGAGAGGTCTGGAAACATGAGAACAGATGTCTGCCTTCTATCCATCAACAGTAGGTGACCATCCGTCAGTGTCAGTGATTCTGTTTTCACCCTGTGTCCTGTCTTTACTACGGATGCCTAAATGCTCTTGAACAGATTTAAGTGAAAAAAATGAAACTTCACGAAGTATACCCTTATTCAGACAGATATTTAGACTAACTGTTCTACACATGACCAACACATTTATTTAGGGGGTTGATTTTTTACATCTGCATGCTACTTGTGTATTTACACTCTTCTATTTTTATTAAAATAATGTACCATAAGGTGAAAGAAAAGCCACATTTTCAGTTGGTTTGACTACCAACACAGCTTTTACACCACTTTCTGCCCATAATAATATAATCTTGCAAACATTTACTAGGAGTAGATGCTTCTGAATTTGGGTCATTTGTGTATTTTCACTAACTTTGCCAGTGTTACTAATGTACTTGTGAAGTAGAAATGACTAAATGATTAGTGCTTCTTTGTACTGAAACATCTAAAGAAGGGAGAAAGAAGGTTAGTAAAATGCTAACCAAGAAAGTTAATTTTAAAAACCCACCTGCCTTGGGAGCATTTATCTTTACTATAATTTGTGGATCTGAATCCCTAGGGGTTTGTCAGCACAGAGTAGCTCGACGCTGTCTAAAGATACTGGGGTTTCCTAAATAAGCTTGTTTTTCTGTGTAGCACAATTTAGGGCTGGGCAAAATTTGTGTCTTTGGAGTAATATAAACGCAGCATATGACATGGCATTGCTTTTGGGTAAAGGGGAGGACATAGTGTCATGCTGATGCAACAGTAGTTGCATCTTTCAGTTCTAAGATTGACTGGTTTATCTGGCATAGTGTCATGCTGATGCAACAGTAGATTTTTTCAGTTCTAAGATTGACTGGTTTATCTGCACTATCTGTACTAACATCGACACTTCTAAAAGACCTTTTCCTTCTTTGGTTGTTTGTTTGGAAGGTCTGTAACCCTTAAAAAAACCGAATTATTTTCTCCTTCAGGAGACTTAAGGAATGACACGCTGTTTGCTGACAAACAGAATAAATGAGTTCATACTGGGCTGCTATGGCTGAACTGCTGACCCAAGCTAATTCATTTAAAGCTAACTTTGTCATCTCGTATCTGCAAAGTAGATATATCGTCAGGAGACCTGTAAAGTTATTGAAATATGAACCATGATGGAAAAAGGCCCTGGGTCACCTGATCACTGAGTCACCAAAGCAGGGAGAAGATGGCTGTTGAAAAATGCAGATCCCAGAGGCAGAGTGCATCTAAGAGCTTGGAGCTGTAGAGAGTCAGCGAAGTGTTAGAAGAGGACCAAAGACACACAGTCCAGTCTCAGTTTCTAAAAAGTACTGAACAGAAAACATTTGAGTTCTGTACTAGCGGTCAACAACAAAATCATGATACAGAGACTAAGAAGTATTAATCATTCTTGAAACAAGGTATGTGGTAAGGCATTGAAATATTGAGGCACCAGCTGAAACTCTATTTAATGTAGCCTGACTAATACACTTAGCTATTTGTGTATCATGAATAATTTTGGATTGTACTGTGCCCAACTTGCATTGATGTGATATCGGAGGAAGGTTCACACTGCTACATTTTTCTGCTATGTTATTCTCCTAAAAGCCCTTCAATCAGAATCGAGTACAAAATTTTTCACATGATTTTTAGGTGAGAAACTTGAATCTTGTGACCAGACTATTCCAGTTATAGAAGTGTAGATAGTAATATTGAAATGTTCTTTTTGAAAAATTAGTATTTATATGAATTTATGCACACACACAAATACAAAACTTTTTTTAAATGTTCTCAGTGGGATCATGACAAATTTTTATGACTTCTAAAGCAAACATCACACTAGCTTTTGCGTTGTTGAACTGTTGAATGGGAGGTTAAAACTCAGGTATACATTTAAGCTTTGGGGGTTAAAGCTTTGGTCCCTCATATGAGGTTGAAATTCATAAATTTTGAAAATATATTAAAATGCTCAATTTTTGCAGAGAGGTAATTTAGCTTAAGAAAGGGATAATTTTGCAGAAATTTCTATTTGCAGAGCACCAGCTTTTGCGTTGTTGAACTGTTGAATGGGAGGTTAAAACTCAGGTATACATTTAAGCTTTGGGGGTTAAAGCTTTGGTCCCTCATATGAGGTTGAAATTCATAAATTTTGAAAATATATTAAAATGCTCAATTTTTGCAGAGAGGTAATTTAGCTTAAGAAAGGGATAATTTTGCAGAAATTTCTATTTGCAGATTTCTAATTAATTTAGATATTAATTTTTGCAGAAATTTAAAATATATGGAGAGGGCCTGATTTAACTCATGAATTTATTTTTTTACTGGTTTGATTCCATCCTTTCAGAAAAGCAACAAATTTTAATAAACCTTCCAGAAACTGAATTTATGATTCCTACAAGCACCAAGTTTTCTACCATTGGGTTACCAGCTAAGGGTTCAGAACAGATCCTATGATCTTTCATTTAAAACACTTCATTCTCAGATAATTAATTGCCTTATAAATAAAGCAATAAACATTAGAAGTCATGAGGATAATTTTTCTAGTTATACGCTTCTTTCTGTAACATGAGACTTACCTTTTTCTCAATGAAGTGGTAAAGGGTCCTACTGAGAAGATCAACAATTATACATAAAAGTCTTTGTTCTTTCTAGACAATGATTCTATTAATGATTAATCTCCATCCTAGTGCACTGTTCTGAAGTAGTATAAACTGCATTATTATATATTTGCCAAAATCTTTTTCTATGCTATGCCCTTTATAAGCCAGAAGAAAACATTTTTTTAAAATTAGTATTGCTGTAATTTGGAATGCGTAGAATCATTTAAACAAACAACAAACTAATTTCTCACAAGACTCATTTTGTGGTGGTTGTGGTCAGCCTTATGAAATGAGATTACATTTTCAAATTTGCAGGCTCAAAGCATTGCAGTCCTCTCACCTGCACTGGGAAGTGTGACATGTGGAGCTGGTCTGTAGCAGCTTTGATTCCTCCAGGTACACCCAGCCAAATGCGAGATGCTTAAGACCACCCTGCAAACACTGCTCCTCAAACCTGTATTTTTCCCCCCTCCTATTATTCAATTTTCTGTACAAAATCATGTTCTGTGTTTATCATCTTAATACATTGTTCAAAATATGATGATTATTTCCCCTGGAGGTAAAAGTTAGCACCAGCAATTTCATTGTTGTCTAAATTTTATTTGAAGTTAACATATATTTAAGCCTTTATTTTATTCAGACAAACTTTACCTTACAACATCCTAAGTTACATTTAGAAATTCATGGGTTTCCAGATTACTTTTGAAGTGTCTCAGTTTGGTGAACAGTCTGGTCAGCAAGCCTTACAGATTCATTTTATAACTGTTCCTGTTCTTAAAAAAATCAGAATTAATGTACCTCTATATTTCTAATTTTGACATTCAAAATGAAATTCTAACTTTCCAAGTGTGAAGTAGTGCTTTGAGATCTGACTATAAAATTTTGAGATCTGACTGATGTTAGGTTGGGACATGAATTTCATACAAAAAGTGGGATTCTGGTTCAGAGGGATTTTTACCACATGGTGTTTTCAGATCATACGGAATTACAACTAAAAGCTGATTATGAAACTGCACTGAAACAATCAAAGCAGATTTTTATTTTTACAGTTTGAATCTAATGTTCTTCCATATATTTTTTCCTGAAAAGCATAGTAGAATAACCTTTTAAGAAGGTTAAAAATTATATATATATAATAATAGAACAATGTGCTGCATCCCGTTTGTTCCAAATGTATTAGTATTTTAATAGTTAATACTGCGCAGATTCCATAGATATCATTTATTTGTACTTTTCATAATACTTCTATCTAATACTGTTTTGGCAAGTAGCCTCCGGACAGTAAGATTATTAAGGGACTAATACATTTGAAAGTAGGTAAAAAGCACTTGTAGTACCATTAACTATTAATTTGTTCTTGGCTAAACTGATGATCCTTTGACATACAGAATAGCTTATATGTATCTAACAGTTAAGTACGATATATAATAGTTCAAATACATCAAATGCTTTATTTCTGTGAGCAGAAACCAGAAATGCAGAAATAGAGAACTAAAAATGACAATGGGTGATGTACCCTAAACTAGCTTCGGTCATATTGAAGTTCAGCCTTAATAGATCAATTTGTCCTGGTATTTTCCACTTGCCATTATAGTTGTGGCTTTATTTCTTTTATGAAAGCTAGTTTTGAACAGAAGTGAAGTCTCTTTCTTCTTAAAGGGGAGCTGTTCAGCAAGACCATCTATGCAGCAATCTGCCTGTTAAACGTAGCACACTGAACTGGCAGTCTCCAAACGTTTCTCGTCGTTCCTTGTTGGGATGGTCACGTAATGATCAAATTAGAGCAAAATCAACCAGAGCTGCAGAGACAACGGTAACCTGCCGCAAGTCAGCCCCCCGTTTCAGATTTACTGAGCTTCCAGGTGGAGTTCATTACAGCAAATCACCCTGCATGATCCCCTTGACAACACATTAAGAAAATAGCCCAGATTAAGGTTTGTTGTATTGTTAAGCTCGCTTCCTGCTCAAAATGTGAAGGCCCCCTATTTTTGCCCACACTCACTTAAACTACAGAACGTTTGCTGTCCAGGGAGGTCTCTGTTGCTATTTGCTGCTCTGTTTGTATAGCATGTGAAATATTCATGAATTTGCAAGCTGAAGCACCACATGTTTCAAATGAGGATTTCATAGTTGTGTGCTCCTGGATTACGAACTGATAATCAAGAATTTACAACTATAGCTTTTTTCTTTTTAAAAAAGCAGCCATGTGAGCACCTTGGTTGAGGCGGTGGCTCCTTATCCTCCCCTCTCCTTGACCACCATGCTCCATTCAAGCCCTGGGGAACCATCTGCCTTTGCAGTAATACTCCTGTCCTGACAAAGAGCAATGCTGAGGCTCCCACGCCTTTCCTTTTAGGCAGACCACAGCCTATGCAATGAAGTACAGCTAGGAAGAGTATTATGCTGGCTGGAATGTCCTTCCACGACCTTTAACGGCCCCTTCCAACCCAAACCATTCTGTGATTCCATGATAAGTTGCGTTTCTGGTTATAGATCATATGTGAAGGCAAAGGCTTTCATAGTAAGGCCACAGAAACTTTCTCAATTTGCTATTTTAAGTGCTTCTTCATGTTCAAAAAGTACGTTCAAATAATGTAATGCTGAAGTCCTAAAAGTAAATCTTAACCGTAGTAAGAACAGAAAACCTCAGTATGGACTCCCGCCTGTAGAATATGTGGAACAAGACAACACATTAATTTGCAGTGTACAGGTTCATTAAAATGCATTTTATATCTTAATTAATGCTTTTAGAAGTACACATATTTCGCAAGGGACAGCTCTTCTGCAAATTCTGTCTCCTTTTTGGATTAACAGCTTTGTGGAAGGATTAATAGAAGTGCAGTGCATTACAATTTTTTTTTTCCTGATGTTTTTTTCTTAACTTTTTGTATACTTGATATATTTATCAAGAAAATGGTAATGTCTATATGCTTAAGTACCATTTTAAAGAATGACACCAATGAAGTGTAATATATTGACTCTTCTGAAGCTTTTTCCCCTTTTTTCTGTTCTCTTTCAGAAGAGATAACAAATTTTCTACCAAGACAATCTGCACAGAATCTTTGCACAATTTCAACATCAATAATCTTCCTCTTGATATTTCTAGATAGATACATTTATTTTGCCCCAGGTCCTTTAATTGTACAGCTCTCTGCAGCAGCTGCTTCAGGGTCCCCAGTTGGTCCCCTTGAAGTTTTTTCACAAAAACACTTTCTAAACTAGAAAAATTTCTGGTTGATCACCTGGTATTTGTGTTGTGAACTTGGGCTAGTCCTGAAAATATCACCAGGTATAAAAAGGGAAAAGTTTCACTCAATTCAGTTATGACCGGATTTCCATATGATGATGGTGCACGTGGCCACATTTTCCTCCATAGTAGTGGCTGAAGCATTTTAATTAACAGAAGCTTAGCTGCCCCTCTGAAGGCTGAACACATCTTTTTGAGCAACTTTTTTTTTTTTTTAGGTTAGGTAACACTTGGGACCTTCCAATTCTTTTTTTCAAAAGCCAGCTTAGCCAATCAGTCATTCTCCTTACTGCAAGATCTCTCTCGAGATTTGCCAGTTATTCTTGTATTTTTGCTCTTGTCACTTGTTTCTGCATCACTTTATTCCAGCAATTTGCTTTCATTAATGAGGTTTGAGTCCACTTCTGTGGCCTCTCCCCCACGTCTGTGTTTCCAACTTTCTCTCTGCTCGGCCACTTTTCTCTCCAGTATACCAAAACTTATCATAGCTCTAAAAATACTATCCACCAGTGAGATAGTACTCTTTTTGCAGTGGCAATACTATTGTATATTTACATGGCAATTTACTTTTTTTAAAAAGAACACAACTGAATTCTCAGTATTGTTTTGATAGCAACACCCACTGCTTCTAAAGTTAGCTAAACACATTGTCTCCTGCTGCATCTTGGGAAAAGAATTCATTACATTTATTTTTATTTGACAAATTCAACGGGTGCTGGTATGTATTATCTTAACTACCTGTGCTGCTATCAGATGTTCTGATTTCTGAGTACCTGACTGTAGAATGGATGATCTGTGTTGTTTCTTTAAGGTAACGCTGCCAAGGAAACATCAGCAGAATGCATGTATGCCATTATTATGCACAATGAGCCTTTCCTCAATCTCAGCTGGCTACTTAGTATGCTGAGGTTAGAAAAAGAATCCTCCCCATGCCCCCCAAAGTCTTAATGTGTCATTGCTGGATTTCATGGGAATAGATGTCAACACTGTACAAATATAGGAAAAATTAGAACTCTTTTAAGGCTACTTTGTTCCTCCAGTTGCTAAATGAAATCTACTGGCAGTGTCCTTACAGGCTGTTCTTCTGATAACAATAGGGAACAAGTTTAATTTAAAATAGCAGTGACATCCTTTTATTATACACTTGCGTTTCCTAAATGTTGAGCGCTCTAAGAGCATGTCTAAGAATTACACCAATTAGATGTTTACACAGTAAATGAGAACAGCCACAGTTATATCAGGATGTCTAATTTGAAGTATATACAACATATGCTTTAGGGTGTATTGGGAGGGTTTGGAAGAAACTTCCTCTGCGACAGATTACTCCAGAGTTATCTACTACGAGCTTTCTGGTCGGAAGATGCTCTGCCCACTACAAGCACTAGAAAACTGCAATAGATGTTCTCCTAATCTGATCTGGGGCAATGCCTAGGTTTGTGTAACATTTTTTTTTTCCCCCTAGCTCTTCAAGATTTTTCCAAAAGTGCAGGTGGCCTAACCATTCATTTTAGAAGAACACAGATTGCCTCCCCTTAAAGCTTGTTCACTCAATGGGGCTAAATGCGTATCCACAAGAGATGAGCGATATTGAGTCAGAAAAATCTCTGAAGGACCAAAAGACCAAAATAAACACATTTTTGAGTCCCTGACATCTGGTACTTAAGATGAAATAGAAATATTAAAAAATTGTTAAAAGCTGCTTGTTTCAAAAGTTTGATTCAAATAATTATGTATTAGACTCTAACAGTATCATTAACATAGTAATACAGCCCAGAACTTTCACTGGAACATTTAATTTGTCAAACAAAAATATTCTTAAAATAAGGTTTCATTAGGCTGCACTTTCAATATGATGACTCGTTTGGAAATAGCTTGTATGTGTAACATAAGGAAGGTTTATTTGAGCTGCACAAGGGAGCACAGAGAATACATTAAACAGCTGATGCTCAAATTAAAAATATAGTATATAATTAGATATCTGGTATTATGTACACGGTTTTCAGAAGGCATGGATATACTATCTTAACACACAATCAACACAAAAGTGGGTTTAAAAGAATTATTTATCATACTACTAACTCTTCAATCATAGTAATCTATCTTAAACTAACAAAAAGCTAATTCATTACAGTGAATGAACGTTTATCTTGACAGCTTGTGTATGAGCCAATACAGGTTGGCACTAAACATATAGTGGATACCCGTAGACTCTTGTCATGATTCAAAAGATTTTATAGATTCTGCTTGCTGCAGAAAACAACTGTTTTCCTCTAAACACCAGGCGCCTTTATTTCTGTGTCAAGTCTTTAAATCCTATTAGCCAGTCACTAAGTACCAATCACTGAATGTTATCAGATGCCAATTGTTGAATGTTATCAGTCTTTTTTGATCATCCATTTGAGATACACAGCAAATAAGTAATTAAATGACTGCCTGACTGAAAAAGAACCTGATTTGAGTGGATAAACAATGCAGTGTGTGTTATAAATAATCCTTTAGATTATTTAGTTGTTTGGGAACAGAATGTTCTTATGTGTATTAGTCAATGAGCACTTAATATCAATCTTTTGACACAGGCATGAAACTATTTAGAAGCTACCATGATTACAAATCAGAAATTAGTCATTTTATATCTGGTCACAATTTTTTAATTTCTACTTTCCAAGCAAATCATAACTTAAGACAACATTCTTTTCAGAGGTTTACTAGGGTAAAAAAAAAATAATAATTAAAAAAAACCCCTTCTTTCATTAAACTTCCTGATATTGGCATAATAAAATATATAACTGATTCAAAAAGATAAAAGGATAGCACAGATTACCATAGGTTGTTAAGGATTAAAGAAGATTAGTTTAGACTGTAAAACACTAGTGATATCAACTCGTGTTATTAACATCACATTTTATTTGAAAGTTTTCCCCCTTTTTCCTTTTCACCTTTGTTTTTTCTTAAAATCTATGAAGTTAATAAATATGCTAAGAAAGCTGAAGCAGAGAAGGAGAAATAAAAAGAGAAAATACAGGACCAGGAGAGAAAGCAAGGGGATGAAAAAGGTGCACAAGGGCCCTCTTCTACGAAGAGCTGTTTCTCACAAAATGCCAATTTGAATTGTTCATTCAATTCAAGTGTTGAAGGTTTTTTTGTTCATTGAAATGTCCAACAATGAAGTTTTTTGTTTGTCCAAATATCTGAGAGAGAATTTATCAGTCTTGTTATTTGTGTTAACCTCTTGTTTCATACTTCGCAAATACCTCAACATCCACCATGGGAAGAACATGCTGGTGACAGGGACACAAAAGAGGTTTCATTGCAGAATCATTATTACCTAATGCAGGTATTATTGTCTCTGATCTGTATTTTGTACCAGACTTACTGTTTTCAAATAATTGCTCAATCTTTCTACTTCGTACTGGAATGTTCTGGTAATTCTTCCAGAATATATTCAAAGGTTTAGTATTCTTGAATCTTAATATTCAACTGCTGGAGAACTTTTGTCTTGTAGTAGAAAATAAAGCTTCAAGTGAAAGAATCCAATCACATCTATTACACTTGAATAAGTGTGTTTCCCATAAACTGTTCACTGGATTGAAGGGGACTCTTCTTTATTGACTAAAATGTGATTAAGTTAGAATCCAATCATCTATTACACTTGAATAAGTGTGTTTCCCATAAACTGTTCACTGGATTGAAGTGGGACACTGTGAGAAATCTTCTAAAAATACCACAGTTAATTTTTTAAAGATTTTTTTTGTAAAAAAATCTGTTATTGCCACAAAAAAGTACCATCTTAGAGTTGAAAATATAAACAGAAGCTTCTTTGAACACCTGTTCTTTTTCATGGGAACAGAAAAAAGGCTCAAAATATCATAGTTTATGCTATCCATCTTAAATACCTTCTCTTTAATGAAGATTGAGTCTGAGACCACAGATAGAAGTTTTGCTTCTTTAGAAAAAGGAGAAGCAAACCCAAAATAACACCTCAGTTAAAAGCAGTAGCAACTCTCAACCACAGATCTCAAAGCACTTTGGGGGGGGGGGGGAAGAAGAAAAAAAAAAGGCAAGTGTTTTATCTCCAGACTAGCATGTGAGGATTCTATAAGTGAGTTTCTTAATGTCATGAAATAGCAGAAATGCAGTTCTGTTACAGAAAGGGCCTCAGCACTCATAGCTCAGCCTCTTCAGCTATGCAGACCTCTCATGGATGCCCTGTGATAGCTCCAGCACAGCAAATTCTGGTAGACCTCTTCTCAGATGAATCCTGAGCTCTCCGGTTGTTTTTATAAGGGTTTTTCTAGTGCTTTTGTCTTCATTGATGCCAGTGAAAAGCTCTGAGGTGTAAGTCTAGTTCACCTCTCACAATCTTGGTACACAGTACTTTCCACGGCAGGACTGTTGTGAGAGACTAGGATTTATGTTGTTGAACACAGCCCAGAAAAATCTTTGCTACTGAGCAATGTGCATAAACTTGAAGTAGATGCTGCAGACAGGTTTGGTAGCAATTGCCACCTCTTCCTTGGTTTTTGTTTGTTAACTTCCCAAATCTAGATGCTGGTGATTTTCTCTGCTAGGGATTTGCCTTGGGGTAAGGTGGGGTTTTTTTTCAAGGAGGAAGTTTAGATAAAATACCTAGGTCTATCCGCGCTTAAGTAACACTTAAGCACATTCACTCAAATTCTTAGAGCCTAATAAATTAGAGAATTATATTTGTGTCAGGGATATGCCTTGTGCTGTTCCCAGAAGAAAACCCAACTGGTGTTTAAGTTACACATCTTTTAGAGGCAGTTTGTGCATTACATTCAGAAAAGTCATGATTGGTGAATAAATTTGCAAAATTTATGTGTATGTATTACACACAGTCTGTTCAGACCCCTGGGGACTAAGGAGGCCCTTCCTATAAACCTGCACTGGTTACTTTAGGTCACTGTGATTGCTGGCTCCTAACCCAGGTCAAAGATATTTCCATCTCAGAAAGGACCTCCAGGTAGCAGAAGGAATGAAAAGGATATATTTTAAATACAGGGGAAACAAAACAAGATTCACAGAGAGAGAACAACTAATGTAGTTCATGTGATCTAGGAAACTAGCAAGGAGGAGGAAGAACAAAACTCATAATTGTGCATGAAACGCAGTATAGATCTGTAAACTAAAGGATGGGGAAAGAGCAACTAGGTTTTGATGGAGAAAAGCTGTGTGGAAAAGCAATGAGGTGGACCGGACAAGGAGAAAAGGGAATGCAGAAACTGGAAAAGAAAAATAAGATTGAGAACAGAGCAAGGCTGTTAGACAAACAGGGTGGCATGGGTGTTTAAATGTTGAAGACTGGGACTTGTGAAGGGAATAAGGGCTTGGTTTGGATTAAGCCTACAGACAGAGAGGCAGGGTGGACTTGAAGCCAGGGCTGGAGACAACCAGGACTAGCATCTGGAGCCTGGAGAAGAGGGATGGAATTGAGATATAAAAGCTTAGAAAACAGCATTACCCAGCCAAGCATCTGCTTGTCTTAAGTCTGTAGGAATTAGCTAAAGGACTCACAACAGTCCTTGCCCTATGCTGTTAGCAAACATCCACAAATCAACACAGAAAGGAGTGTCCCTTGTCTTTTTTTGAGAATTTATTCTCAGACAGGTAGCAGAAGGCAACTTTGCCCAATTAAAAGGCTGATTCAAATGGTCAACCAAGTGTGTAGATTAAGTTTACAATTACCTGAAAGACCGTGCAAATACAATGCCACATGGAAAGATTTCAGCAGAGTTCTTAGTTTGCTTTAAAAAAAGACAAATAAAATGAACAATCAAAAACTCCACTTAAGCTATTCCTTTTATGAAGTTACTTTAAAGCTTACTAAAACCACATACTCAGATTATCTCTCACAAGCTTCCTAAGAAATTTGGCGTGTGTCTACCTTGAGCAAAGTAGCTCTTTACAGTGACATTCTGTTCAGATGTTAGAAATCCCATAATTAAGATTGTAACTGAAACCTTAATTCAACTCAGTGTGAATGCATTACAGCCTTTAATTACTTCATCATGCACTTTTTTTCCCTCTCTGCCTTATTTGGTGCAGAGGATGGTCATTGTTGTGGGTCCGACTGGGGCTTTTCTTGTCAAGGAAAATGTTGATCACAGTACTCTGACTTATTTTTTGCTGAAGCTACAAAATACAGGTTGAAAGGGCTGTGACTACTGATCAAAGGAGACATGGAAAACTGCATTGCATCTGCAGTACAGCTTGTATCTAACGGTAGAGTATGTCTGTCACACCAGGTAGCACCATGTGAAGGTACCTAAATTAAGTTTTATTGAAGCGGGTATATTGACATGCAAACTACAGAGATACTAGCTTGGGTCTCAGCAGCATCGTGGCCCTATGCCTGGGCTAATTAGACTTGGTCCCTAGCAGTAAAATCAAAACTAATTAGTTGAGGAGGAGAGCTCTGCTGACTGTATCTGTAGTTTGTTCATTCGGCACCAACTCAGGTGTCACTACATAACTCTACTTTGCATGAGGTAAACTGATGCCAAGTATTTAAGCAGTCGTTTGATAGGTAATTAGTAATTTTATATCTCTTATTTTCTGATTGAATAATTTGTGAGCCTACTGGTTTAGAGAAATACTGAGACTTTGCATCAGCAAATGCTGGAATTTGAATCCGTCCAATTCCATCTAATGGAATGTATACTGAAAAATCAAATGCTTGGTGTCTTGGAGTAGATAGACCAAAACTTGCTAAATGTTGTGATGACCACACCATTGAACTTCTCTTGAGAGTCGTGTTTGTGAAAGGCTTAGTCACAGCAATGAGTGTCATGGAAAAACCAAAGATTAATTTAATCTTCCTGTTAACAGAGTGGAGTTTGGATTTAGTGTAGTAAACAGGGCACAAAATCACAAACTACTACTTATTCGGTGAGTGTGGTTCATCTTAGACCTAAAAAGGCATAGAAAAAATAGCATGCGATTATATAATTAAAGAAAAATCATCATAATACACACACAAGGGGCTGAACAAAGAATATGTGGTCAGCCTTTTGTCTTTCCTAGCACCACAGTATTTAGTTTTGTAACATTAATAGTTTCTTGTGATAAATAAGAATATAAGTTAAAAGAGGCAGAAAATACACTTACAGAGCAGCAAAACTTATAAAATGAATATTACCAAAAAGCTGTCCAATGCTTTCACGAATACCTTAGAATGAATTGTACTTAACTGTGCTAATGTTTGTGAGCCATAATCATTTTAATGCTGACAGCTAAATGTAGTACCTCTAATCTAGAGAAAACAGCTTTTTATTGATTCAATTTTTTGTTTTCTTCAGTAAGTCCGTAGACAAATATAGACACAAGTACATTTTCTTACAGCTCTGTGCCTCACAGCACAGAGATTTGGAACATAGTAATGACTGACGAAGCACTGGGATGCTTTTTCCAGTAATAGTTCATGGACATACCATCCCTCAATAAAATGTACTGACTTTTTTACAAACAACTTTGCTATTACTTACGGCATTTATTGTGCTAAAATGTTCACAGTTGTTCTATCCAATTGTGCTAATTTTGCAGTTTGAGCCCAATTGGTATTTAGTTGTAGGCTTTTCAGAATGGTTGGCAAACTGTGTACTTACCAGATATTTTATATTATAACATATGAAAGGATTAAGTGAAAACACCCAGATTTCTGTTGTCAGTTTGATATATCAGATAAGGCATTTATTGTGCTAAAATGTTCACAGTTGTTCTATCCAATTGTGCTAATTTTGCAGTTTGAGCCCAATTGGTATTTAGTTGTAGGCTTTTCAGAATGGTTGGCAAACTGTGTACTTACCAGATATTTTATATTATAACATATGAAAGGATTAAGTGAAAACACCCAGATTTCTGTTGTCAGTTTGATATATCAGGGTGATAGTCTGGTTTAATTTCTGAGAAATTAAGTCAAAATCATCTTTCTTTCTATTTTTTTTTTAAATAGCAATTTTTTTGGGTCACAGAATGTATTTAAGAAGGTTTTTTTGTAACTTAAGCTGACCATGGGGCCTGGGACAAATTTCTATATCCCTTTTTTATTCTGTCAAGAAAACATATTTCAGGTAAAACATTTTTAATCAGCTAATTTTTTCTGGATTTAGAAAAACTTGACTAGTGACCAGCTAAAGAAGAATACCTTCTCCTGATCTGAAAACCAGAGTTTTCAGAGGGTCAGCGCGTCCCTAATTATAATGATGCAGTTAACACTACTCTAATTGAAAGGTTGTGTCAGCATTTCCATTATAAAGCCATGTTTTTCATGGGTTGTAGCTCAGCTGTAAAGATTCAATCTGGGCTGAAACATGTCAAAAGACCTCATCCTGCTCCATACAGAATGCCTTCAAACTCCCAATTAAACCAGTGAGTTCTCCAGGCACTGACTATTTCAAACAAATAAGGGCAGACTCTACATGAATCATTTTACAATGCCATCATATACAAAGGATTGGCATTCAAGTAAATAGTTTTGTATTTACTCTCAAAATTTGCATTTTTTCAGCATGCAAGCTCACCTGAAAAATATCCCCCAAATCAGATCATTTTAGTGCTCTGTTCTACGCCTGCTCCAGGAAATACAACATTCAGTAAAATATAAATGTATTAATTTACAGTGATTTAGATGTAATATTTAATGACAGAAACATTTTATGCTATATAGATAGAAACTTGTAAAACAATAACAGCTGTGGTAATTTCAACGTCCTTCAGAGTGCAGGCTAAAGAATAAAAGAAATGGCTTGCTAAATGAAGGACGACCAAAACCGTAAGGGGAAATTACATATAAGCGATAGAGAAGGTATTACACAAGGGAGGGTAAAATGAGTGATTAAAACGCACCTCAAAACACACAGTTAAAAGCATGTAGAAAACATCCTCAACTGAAAGCGGAAAAGTCAAAAGAATAAATGCCAGTTCTGTTGAGACTTGTACTTCCATTAAAAAAAAAAAAATTCTGGGGAAAATCTGGGTACGTGACTGCACAGGGGAAAATCAGAGCAATAGTTTATTGATGCTTCAAAGTCTGCCCTGATGTGCTACTTTACAAAAAAAACCAACAACAACAACACAGACTTGGACTGATGAATGAAAGAATTCCCATTTTAAATATTTTGAAATGTCAGAAATATAATATGACATATCCATAAAAGGCTTAATTAAAGGCCTCGATGCTTCTTCCATTGATGAGATTGGCAAGCCAATTAATTACAGTGGGAGGAAGCGTGAGTGCAACACGGAGACTTAGATTTTGTCTGCGCACCGAAAGCAGACTTGAGGCCTCGTGACCTCTGAGGGAGGCAGAGCAGGCTGGCCAGCACCTACATAACATGGTGGGACGTAATCCCTGCGTGACATTGTTATGCAGCATAATCCTCCTCAGCCATGCCCAGACGTGCGTATCTGAGCCATGTCCGCACTTCATAGAGTACTTTCATCCACAGGCAGTGAGTGACAACATTGGAAATGAATGGGTCTGAGCCATCGTATCTGCCAGGGGGACCGTGCGAAATCCCAGCTGCGAGTGCAAGGGACACATAAAGTACCCAAGAAAGTGTTAAAAACTATGTAGTGATCGGTAACCGGTAATTCTCTCTGCCCTATGCTAAAATGCTTGCATTATAAAGGTAGTAAGGATGTGTCTTTCAACATCTGTTCAAGAGCAGCAGTGGTGCTTTACCACTCCTGGTGGCGTTTGACCAGGAGCGTCAGGTGAGAGTACGGAGACACTGCAGATCTGTATGCAATGGGGAACTCCTCCCACAGCCGAAAACTCCCTTTTTGCAAGGATTCAGCTGTTTCTGCTTGTTCCTTCCTGTTCTTGCAATTGCCCTCCAAGGGAGAAGATACTCTGGAACAATGAACTCCTGAGTTTAATGCGTCCACTTTTCTCCCTCCTGCAGATTTGCACTGCAGAGTGATGTTAGATGGCATTTTCATCTGTGTACAAGATATGAAGTGCTTATCAGGAACGGCTAGCATAGTTAACAAAGCACTAACTGGCTAACACACGAAGTTGTAAAGGATCTGTCATTTGACTCCAATGAAACTAGCATAGGCGTTCGCAAAGCATCTGAATTTCTCACGGGCTTAAAGAGAGGTATAATCCAGGTACTATTTTTACATTCTCTGAATCGGCTTCCTGTGACACTACCTCTCAGCTGCGTTAGGATACCTTTTAAATTCACATTTTCATACAAACTTGAATAAAATGGAAAAGAAGCCTTTGGGTTAAGGGGAGTAATTTCATGAGACTGTGGATGTATGGGGACTTGCTAACCATCTGGATTTTCCCTCGTGGATGCTAGCACTGTATTTCAAATTATGTAGTTCTGAGAGCAATAATCCAGTTATACTAAATAACTTTTTTTTTTCCTTTGGTGTTCTAATTTTGCCATTATGCTGGTGCAACTATTCCTCTAGTAAGGATGTTTTCAAGCTGCACAACTGTGAGAGAAAAAAAGAATTTATGGATTTCAGTGTATAAAGAATGAAAATACAATGAAACCTTGAAAGACATTAGAACAGGGTCGCTTTTTCCAGAGTTATAATAGCATATTATTTTTAATAGCTTCAAACTAAATACTCAGTTCATTTCAAAACAGAAAGCTAGGATGACTTGATAACTTAAACAATTTGCTGAAACAACAATAACAATAATAATAATATACTTGAATAGCTCATATAGGGCACAGAAGCAAGGACAATGTTAAAAGGCATGATGCTCTCTATTACCAAGTAACTGTGTTTTGTTCCTGGTACAGAAAACCTTTTTACTGCCTTTTTTAGTACGACCGAGTAGCTACTGGAGAACATAAATTTCCAGTTTAAAAATTCATATGGATACTATTTAGTCACACTAAGGGTTACATTTTCAGAACCCACTATGAGGAACTGCATTTCTGCCTTTGGGCAATTAAATTCTGCATTCTTAAATCCCCTCCCAAAAACTAATTAGGTATAGAAGGTAGTATTCAACAGTTGCAACATTTTACATTGGAGGTGGTTATATTTCACTGATGAATACATACATCAGTTTAATTTTGTGAAGCTATTTGGGATTTATTTGCATTAATATTAAAATATAAAATTAAGTGAACAGTCTCAAATTTAAAACAAAGCAAAACAACTCACCTGTTGTAAACTACACCAGCTCACTCGGTGACGATCTGGCTTCATATTCTGTTTTTCAGATTGTTTGCTAATTAACGGCATTAGCATATCTGATTCCAACACGTAAGGACAATGTAAAGCATCTAGAAAAGGTAGAGGAGCCCATTTTGGGATACAGTTCAGGTAAATGAGCCAAACTATTCCTTCCTGGATTCCTTCCTCCAAACTCTTTGCTGGTTTTTATGACTTGGAAGATTTTGTTGTGCTTTTGTATGACTGTTGCCATATTTACTGGGACAAACAGTATTTTTCAGTTAGATTTGGTCAATATTTATCCTTTGAGCCTGATGCTGTGATGATTTGCACGTGTCCTGGCCCCTAAATCAATCTTATGCCTCTCATTAATCTTATTGGAGAAGTTGTTTCTCATTTTATTTTCTGAGTTATTTCCCTTTGTTTCTCATTAGTGCATCTATATTCCCGTTCTGATTCTCTCATGTCATTCAAACTGGGAGTTGAGATTCATCCTTAATTCTCCACAGTGTGTTCTTGCCTTGCCTGTTGGCACATGACAGCCAAGCATAGTCCTCTGGAGAATCTGTAGATGGTTCTTCTGTCTTGTGGACTGTATTACAAACAATACTTTGCAAGAATAGTCAAAATTTGCTAATAGCCATTCTCATCTTCAGATCATGCCAAAATTGGGTAGTAGTTTATCAAGATCATCTAGTTATTTTACGTAAAAACAACTAGGTCTATTCTGAAATCTTCTAGACTGTTTGGGATTTCCTGAAGCTACAGAATTTGATCCTGGTGTAGGGTCCTTTTTTTTTCCACCTCAGTCATTCAATCTACATTTATCACTAGTATTGCACACCCGAACAGAAGTTTCAGATAACTCACTGATTCCTTGAAGAAAAAGTGTGTACATAGTATCACATCAGCCTTTACATTCCCCTTAATAAAAATTTCTTGTACAAATATTTACTAAATATTAAAATGTTTTTGTCTTGGAATATGACTAGAATATGAATGCAGCTTCTCCTACTACACAGTTCTTGATGGATATTTTTGGATCCTAATGTTAAGAGATGTGTTTGAACTACGCTTGCAAATTTGTTTTGGTATTCACTAGGATATATATCCAATTAAGTTTATTGGGCACAAGAAACTGCTGTCCCTGAGATGCATTAGATATTTGCAACCATTTTATTGAGACTTTCAGAGTTTCAGTAATATCCATTGTAGCCCCTTGGATACACTTCTCGTTGATGTGATGTTTCCTAACAGCTTGTGATTAGACCAAATATTCACCTTGAGGCAAAAGCTGAACTGATGCAACAATTTATTCCAAAGGTCTCTTTTAAGAGCAACTTTTCTGTTTGAGTATACTCCCTTTCTCTGTCAATAAGGGCTGTACTAAAATAATTTGTTTTCCATCCTTGGGTCTGTACTGATTTTGACCATCTCTTAAGACACTGCATTATAGCACTACCTGTTTGAGTAAGTGTAGTCACCTAAAACTAATAACTTCATTAGGACTTACTCTTCCAAAAGGCAAAAAAAAGTTTTGTGCACAATCTGATTTTTGGGAGAATGTTTACAGCTAGCAGGCAGCACCTTTGGCAGGAGGGATCTACAAGAGAAACTTCAAACCAAGAAAAGGGAATCAGAAACCTATGCAAACAAGGAGAGGGGGTCTAAGGCAAGATTCACAGGATTAACCTCCATTACACATAAATTTGATGGAATGTACTAATAAAAACAGAAAAATCTGTTTACTGGTAAGGGCCTTAGAGATTCCTGTGGAGAAGGGGAAACTACATGTATTAATAGATCTCTGCATGCAGGAGCCACCAAGAGATGCAGCTATGAGAAGATAAACATAATTGTGCATCAAATCAGGATGTTCTGTCCAAACAAGGTAGAAAACTGTGAGACAAGTTTGAGCATGGGAAATTAGGGTTAGATATAAGGAGTTGTTTTTATTTTATTTTGTACGTACCATGAGAGTGGTCGAACACTGAAACAGGTTGCCCAGAGAGGTTGTGGTCCCTCCATCCCTGGAGGTCTTGAAGCCCTGATCAACTTGATCTAATTAGACATGCTTTCCGCAGGTTGTTAGACTAGGCAACTTCTGGAGTTCCCTTTCAAGTTCAGTCATTCTATCCCGTTGTAGCCTGTAGGCTGGCATACCTCTTTTTATCTTTTACCATGTGTCACAGTACATATGCTGGTCAATGTCTGCTTTCTTGATTGCTCTGTTTTTTCCTTTCCACATTTCTTTAACGTCACCAAATAAACTTTGTTTCACTGTAGGCACACTTTTCATTTTTTTTCTTATGAAGTTCATCTCCTTTTGCTTTTTGAGGGCATTCTCTCAACAACTACTCCTACAAGCTAGAATCACATATTCCACTGGTAATCCTGTTTTTATTGTTCTCAAAATTACTCAGAGTGTCAAAAATAAGAATCTGTTTCCTCTCAGCTTCTAAGTTTTGGGTAAAAGGAAAAAAAGGATAAATAAAAAGTACTTCTCTAAAGCCTCATTGCATCTGGAGTCATAACATTCAACAGACACTTATCAGTTGCTCTAATGCTACAAGTATTATTCTTCACAGCTCTCACTGATGTCTCATTCTTTCTCCCCAGTGAGATATTAAAAAGCCTTGCCACCCACTCATTTTACCACTCACTTTTTTACGTACATTTGTGACTGTCTACAGACTCTCTTCTTACTTCCACAGGTTTTGTGCAACCAATCCAGATTTCTAGTGGTTGAGGCTCTTTTGCAGTGCACATTTTTAGTACCAATCTGGGTTTTGCTTTAATCACAATGTCTCCCATGTTTTGGGGATCAACCCTAAAAAAACCCTGTTGCAATTGTACCAGAATGAAAGAATTATCTATAGACTTCTGTAGCAATGGCTCACATGCAGCCAGTTGCCTTTCAGGTGATCCCTAAGGGGTCCTTTGAGCGCTTTCATTTTATAACTTATGCAATAAATTCCAGTGTACAGAGCAACATAGCAACAGATTGATTATCAAATTGAGAACATTTCAAATCATTTCCCACTTCAAGATTGTGTTCTCTGTCTACATTTGTTTCCACAGAGAGCATAAAATTGGACAAGTCAGTCCTGCTTCTTCTTGGTCCATTCCACTTACGGATTGTTCTATCCAGTTATATGATGTTCAGGATGAAAATACTGCACTGAGGTTTTCAGCAAGAGCAGAAAATTCTGCGGTTGGTATCCCCTTTTAATGGAAAGGAGTGGGCCATCAGTTGTGTGAAGGTCTCCAAGGTTACTCTGATGACATGAAATATTTAAAGAGGGCAGAGACAGGTATGTGTTTTCCATACACTGTCACACTGACAGAACATCTCCTTACTAGCCAGGATCCCTCCTCCTGGTGCTGAGGAGAAGTCCACACCTTTTTCTTAAAACTGCTGGAGAGCACTTTGATACAGTTCTTGGTTTTCCTATTTGTACAGGGGGGTTCTTTTTGGTTTGTTTGGGTTTTTTTTTTCCCCTTTTTTTTCCACCCCAAGACCTTTCCAGGCCTATAGAACAAAGGGACATCAAGGAAGACAGAAGCCACCTTTCTTGTCCCTGTCCTTGGAATAAATGGAAAAACAGAACAACAAAGTTAAAATCTTATGTCTGATATCATTTCTAGACAACATGGAATAATGAAAGATCCTTGCTGAAGCTTTTGCTACCAGCTTTTAATGGATCCAGACCATCCTCTTCTTTCCTTTTTAGAGGAACAATTTTGAGAAGCCATGCACAGGCTGACTCCATATATGTGTTTTAGCAGATGATATCAGACTGGCATCTTCTAAGCTCTGTGTTTCTTTAAAGAAGCAAAAGGTATAGGGTAAGAAGGGTAAGGGTAAGAAGGAAGATGTCCTGAGTTCCTTGAAGTATTGCATTAAAAAAAAAAAAAGAAAAAAAATCCATAGAAATCTTGAATTCATTTGGTGAAGTGCTACTCATGTTCTACTATCAGTAGTCCCTCAGGTCTTCTTTTTAGTAAAAATTATATTGTTTCTTTGTAGGCTTTTTTTACTTTAAACATGAATTGATAATGTAATTGCTTCAATAAAATGCATACATTCAAAGATATCTTTTTTCTTAAGTATAACATTATTGGTAGAACATGATTTTCCATGAAATAAAGTTTTGGAGGCCTTAAACCATAAATCTTGAAAACACTTGAGGGAGGTCTTATATCATATGTTAAAATTTTAGATTCCCTGAATAGCAAGAATTATACTTCTATTCATAAAGTGTTATCAGTGCGCAAGTGCACACTGATTGTTTGCAGCTGTATGGTTATTTTACACGGTGCAGTGTGAGAATAACAAGCACAAAAGGCCTATGGATTTTTATGAGAAATGTGAACAGGGCCTTAGATTTAAACACAAAGCAAGGGAGCAACGTTACAACCAAGGCAAAAGTTTGCGGCCTCAAAGCAAAAGCTGTGAGTTTCCCAGGCCAATCCCACAATTATTTGTATGGGTGCTTGAAACACACAACAAATATAAGAGGCAGTCATTATCCTACCCAGACGGAAAATGTTCGTTTTTCATATCTTTGATCAAGCAATTTACATGAATAAGTAAAATTTAACGTGACCTGCATAATGGATGTGGCTTCACTATGAAATAAGATACATTCAGAATATATTAGCTATGTAATTTCTGAATGATATATCAAACCATCCAGTATGGGCCAGTTAATCCTTAAAACTTTTTTCATTTGAATGTACAGTCCATCAAAAGTTTTTGCAAGTTAATTTGTGCAGCGATGTGAAAATATTGTATGGTGTCTCTCTGTTTTGAGATAAATGCAAACCACATATTTTATTAATAAAAGTAAACCTGTTCAGATCTGTTGTGGTACTCTCCACTAAGGGAAGGAGAGAATTTGTTGAAATTAAGAGAGACAAACAAAGAGTTTTGTCTCTGTGGCTCAGAAAACTAATTAGAAGCACAGATACCACAGTGGTCCTACAGCTGTAGTCTACAACATATTCAAGTGGGATTAGTGTGTGAAATTCAGCCATATCTCCACTGTGGTTTCAGCTGTGCATGGATAAACGGCCAGTCTCACCCACGTCTCATCAGAGTCCACCTGACTTATGGTGCACACGTATGGGAGCAGACACAGCTTAGCATTATCTTGGACAAAAGTGTAATAACTACATGTAAAGACCTGTATATATTTCCATATCACTGGGAAGCAGGAGGAGAAATAGTGTAACTGATGGTTCCACTTTCCTCTTTGCGTGCTGCTCTTTATCATTATACGTTGGTTTGATTGTAAGACCCAAGGGTCTGGCAGAGATTTAGGGATAGATTCTCATGTTTGACCTGGTCTTTGTGTAATGTGATGATGTCAGTAATTCCTATAAGTGTAGCCCCTTGAACTTGTGCAGAGAAAGTTCTGCATGAGACACCTCTTCAAGGAGTTGACCCCCTGAGCACCTCCTGCTGAATTTGACTTTTTGGGTATCTACTGGAAGAGCAGGCAAAGAATGAGTGTGGCAGTCGTTCTGGACACTGCTGATATGCATAAGCGGTCTACCGAGCTTCTGTACCTTAGTTAGGACCTTTGAGATCTCTAGATAATGTCACAGCTCTGTAGGTCTCATGTCACCCCAGGACTGAAAAAGTGAAGGATGGCTGACACTCCCTACATCTTCTGCCCTGCTTTTTCCAGAAGATCTCAGATGCCATGTTTTAGAGGTAAAGCGTAGACTCTGAAACCCAATTTTTTAATTAAGAAATTAAATATACTATTATTAATAAACAACAGTTTCTTCTTCTCTTAGTAACATTGCTTCATCAACCTTGATTTTTCTTTTACTTAATAAAGATTAATGCTGTACTTTCTCCCAGGAAAGCTAAATGTAATACCAATCTTTATACCACCATCCATATTTCTGCTAGCTGGAATGTGAGGTGTCCTGAAGACAAAGTGCATTGTCACGCATTTAATGTGCATGAGTAAAAGGGCTCATAAAGAGAATTTATTATATTTTGCTGTTCCTGCAAGTGTCCACTTTCTGCTGACTGTCTGGCTTATAAGTGAATGGCAGTGGTGCTCACAGTGCAAACAGTTCCCATGCCACCGTTTGGACTTCTTGTGAACCTAGATAGGAAGGTGGATTTACTGGGGAGGAGTTAAATTTTGGCCCGCCAGCCCAGACAGCAATCCACTGTCCCACGTTATATGATGGGTTGCCTTCCTTTCAGTTCCTCTATACCTGTGTGTCTTCCTTTGCTCATATTTATTTTTATAGGCTATAAAATCCTTACCTTTGTAAGGAACTGGAGCCCAGAAACTTTGCTTATGGAAATCAGATCATATAGTAAAAGTAGGTCTAAGACAAATACTTTATCTTTGGTGCATTATGTTAAGGCATTTCACGCTCCTATCTACATCTTACAGCTGTAATGTAGAACAGCAGAGTAAGAAATAAAATAAAATAAAATATGCTTGGTCTCAGTCCTGATTTCATTAAAATCTTGAGAATTACTTTGGGGAAACTGAACCTGACCCTCTGATTAGGATACTTTCCTAGGCAGAAATATTCAGTGGGTAGCACAAAAGAAAAATCACTAGAAAAGGTCCGTCCAGTTGCAGCTGGCTTTCGCTCTTGTTGCTGAAGTATTTGGCAGTAGCAGTCAAATCAAGCTATTAAGCATGGGATGATTTTTCAGTCTGCCAGATATTTGAGTTTTATTTTATTTTTTCACATCCATAATTTGCAGCACTGCAAAGCTCTCCTGACTTGGGGCTATTCAGTTATTGCCGCAGAGCGTAAGGGACAGCGCTGGAACACGCCATGGCCAAACACTAGTTAACAGGAGGTTGGAAATGCTAATGCACCTCGGAGAAACATTCAACCCTTCTGCACTTTTTGAAGCTCATCTGATTTACTTTTTTGTGAATGTCGTATGGGAAGTCAGAACTGGTGAGAAGTTAAACTTTGCTTTGTGCTTTGTATCAGAGATGTGGATTGTGAATTAAGATCTTGTTATAAATATAGCATGATTTAGAAAGGAGAAAGAAGGCAAGGTAGAGAGTTCACTTTAGAATTAATTTATCCAGAACAGTGGTGCAAATCCTAATTTTTTAGGAAAAATTAAAAGCATATGTTCACCTCTAATTTGCAATGAACTGCTTCACTAAAACTACTTATATCAGTATTGTTAATCTTAATGGTTTCAAGTGACCCATGTTCTAATAATCTGTACCATCATCTCAGTGCAGATCTTTTTTCCTAATTAAGAATGTTTGACCACAAGAGGGAGTTCCTTGCCAACTGTTTACTTATCATGAAAGTAGCAAGTGCAGAAAGGGATGCTTCAAAAAAAGTTAAAAGATAGAATATCTGCTTTCTGTTGTTGAAGACTAAGACAAGAAATAACTGATGTTTTTATTTAAAAAAAAATAATTCTGAAAAAATAACATTTATTGTGCTCTAAAAGTCTACATGAAAGTGTAAGTTTTACTTAATAATGTACCTACTAATAGTTTAAAATATACCATAGTTATGACCTACGAATGTAAAGGAATATTATAATTGAACACAATGAGCACAAGTGTAATATATGGTTGGTTTTATTTACATGGTATTAATGTGTGCTATGAATTTTTTTTAAGAGTTCTATTCCTAGAATTAGGAAAATAACTTGTACCCAATGGACTTCACTATTTATTTAGTACTTAGCCAAAACACATTAGTTCAAAGTATTCAAGTGAATAGTTCTTTCCTTTGTTGTGTTTTTTTGTTTGTTTGTTTAAACTACATTCCTTCTCATATCTTACACTGTTGATCTTAATCGTTGCAACTATTCTTACTTTGCATGAAATATTTTTGTGACTGTACATTACAAGGTCCTGACGAAGAAAATAAAATTCCAGAAAACGTGTTTTTTCCCATGCTGTGTTAAACTATTTTTGCTGCAACTTACCATACAAAGTCATAATTTTTTAAATGCTTTTTTTTTTAATTTATCCTGAAGCCAAGGTTCAGGCTCAACTCATAAGAAAGCTGTTGGTAATCTGAAAGAGCCATACAGCTTTATAAATAACAGTTTTTTCCTCTTGTTCTTAAGGAAAATATGCTCAAAAATAGGAAAATCCCACATAAATCTTTTCTGTATTTCCAGTAGATAAAACCAGACAGCACTATACCCCAAAACAACCGATGTGAAAAATACTAGCTAAAAATTCTTAGTAAGTGGAGAAAGCAGACAATCAAAAAAATATAGGAAGACAGACTTTAAAGAAAGAAAAAGGGTTAAGTGGTCTGTGTGTATAAAGAGGCACTTATCAATACCGGGTGGAAGAGTAAACACCAGCCCACCCCTGCCCAGCCTGCGCTCGCTAATGGTTATCTCGTACTTACACTCAGCATCGGATGACTGGGTGGCAAATGCAACCGGTTTTGCTACGTGTCTTGCGATCCTTAAAAGGCTGTAAAATCATTTCCAAACTCCAGCAGTTGTTCAGAGCTCCTTCTGTTTTATACTAATAACCTTTTCGTTTGTATGGCATTTTGTTTGTGCCTTACAAGCGTTGGTTAGCTAACCTTCACAAAGCCTTTGTCAGGTAGGTAAAGGCTTTTGACTTCGTCTTTGCAACGGCACTGATGCACATGGAGGGAGAGAAGAGGCTAAACTTTTCAAAATGTTAGGTGTACCCAATAGCTATTTAGTCAGTCCATTACCCAATTTCTGTGTATATTCTAAGTGTTCGCTTAATGGTACCCCTAAAACATAAAGATCTAGTCCAAAAGCCAAAATGTCGTAGGTGAAATAAATGAAAGCTATGAACATTTGAAACCTTTGCAGTTTCTCCTTTACCTTAACTGGCTTGTGTATCCCTATTTTTCTTAACGTAATCTTTGAAGCATAGTTTTTCATCAGCCATTCTTCTTGTGAATGCAGTGGAACTCGGTCCTTGTTTCTATGTGGCATGATTGAAAGGCAAATATTCATCAAATCAAATGGCACAGCACAGTAATTGGAAAAGATGGTGCCTTACATGTTCAGTCCTTTATTTTGTAGAACTTGGAATTCCAAAATGCAAGTTTCTCTAAATGGAAATGAACTAAAAATATATGTCACATTAACTCTACCAAGATGCATTATTTTTAAGGCAGATGCATACTCCTTTTTTTTTTTTTTTTTGCAATGGTTCTCTACTGGAGAAAATAATACGTTAATTTTTGTGTTTAGATCTAGTTGTTGCAGGACCAAGTGATTCTTTACTTTAAAAAAAAACAAGAATAAAGCTCTGAGCTTTGTAAAATGTCTGACTTACCCTAACATACTACGCAAATGAGTTCAACCAGATTAAGTTCAATGATGAGAAGGCAAAAGAGAAGGTTTCTGAAAATGAAATAATATTCCCTCCATGCTTCAGTAGTGATAGTGAAAAGCAAGGCATAAAAAAGGAGAACTGCAGGAAGGAGAAGAGAGATTTCATATTCTTTGAATATGTCTTGTTGAATGCTAGACAGAAATTAAAATTATTAGGGTTTCATCAACATGAAATTTTAAAAATGTTCAATTTTCATTTTTTTCCCCCCTCTCAGTCAAACGCTTCAACACTAACAGTAATGGGATGTTTCCATTCATTACTTGAACTCCTGGACTAGCGTGCAGAGAGTAACTTTTTATCTGTTTTAGCATAATGTTTTTTAGAAGTCGCATTTTTTATAAGCATTGACATAGCTTTGTATTTTGGATGATTTCTTGAGGTCATTACAGCAATAAAGTAAAAAAAAAAAAATTATTTTTAAATTATAGGGGTTAGTCTGTGCAACTAGCATGAAGGTCTTGACCAGTGAAGAATTCTGCAAGGTGATATAATTTGGAGAAAATAATGAGCTTATTTTCTTCTCTTACAGTTGCACAAACAACTTTCTTTTAAATTGCTCTGGTATTCTTAAAATACTGTTTTGGAATGTGAAACCTTATTCTAGAGTATTTATCCACAGTACTTTAATTTTGTGATTAAAAACATGCAGGAATATTTCATACAAAAACAAACTTTCACTGTCATATTTATCAAGCTTTTGAAATGGATTGCTGTCAAACACACACCCACACAACCTTAAAAACAAATAATAGAAACTTTCATTTTAATGGGCATAACTCTGTTGATCTTTTCATTTTTTAATTGTAAATGACAATTTAGTACAGATGTGGAACAAATTTGCATAGTTAATGTAATCGTTTTCCAGCTTGTTCCACTTTTCTACAGTGTGATCAGCTGTCATGCTTTAACTTACAAATTCCTGGCATTATTGAAAACATGCAGCTGCAGGTTGGGTTTTTTTCAATTGTTTGTATCAACAGACAGGAGGAAAAAATAGTGAAAACACTTAATCTAACATTTCTCTTTTTTGGAAATGTAACAACCTTCTCCCTTTAATGTAGAAAATTATTTGAATAATACTTCAGTTACAAGGTAAATTAGCCGACCATTTTATTTCTGACTTTTTTTAAATATACAAATCTGTTGATACAAGTACACCCTAAGATTTAAAGGCATTAGCTAATTAACTTTACCATCAGCAGTTATTCTTGAGAGACAGAGAAAGGCGATTATTAGAAGTCTTGAACAACTCAGATGTAGTGTCAGCTTTCAAAAAAAATGGAGTTTATCTCCCTTTCCATTTAGTAAGTTTAACTTAATTTCACAGTGGGGAAAGGAAACAGACCAAAGGGTGTGAATATCTTCTGGGGTGGCTAAACTGGGGGCAGAGGAGCTCTACTAAAAACCATAGGCACAAACTTCTTGGACATATCTATATGCCTGTCTATACTTTCAAGTGGATATTTTAAGACCAATTTTTACAGTCTGTTTTATATTTTAATAAAGCTGTTAGTCTCCAAAAATGAGTTCTGTTATGTTTGGATATAAGCATAGCCAAAAATGTTTGGAGTTAAAAGAGGAGAATGTGTGATCCTCCCCATGCATCACTCCTCTAATTTGGTTGTTATCTAAAAGAATAGTCATGAAGTCTTGCATAGAATGCTTAGTATTACTAATTGTTTTAACGTAATTATTTAGAAAGCAATGTGTTTTATGATAACACAGTGTTCTTATTGGGGAAATACTCGGAATGCATTTGAGATCAGGGAAACCATTTAGAAATAGGATCTTGAAAGAAGATTTATGAGCAGTGTATTACAAAATAAGACAGAACTTTGAAAACTACTAGATTGTGCATCTGTAGAACAAACTGCAAAATTGTTGGTTGTTGATAGATATAAAAATTGGAGTAACCTACGAGTTAGGTAACACAGAATATGACCTGATATTTTTCAAGTAATATGTCTGAAAAAGTCAAATGTTTTGAATTAGGTGGTAACAGACACCATGTTGTTGTACCCTCTCATAGAGAGTGTTTATAACTTGCATATTTGACAAAGTCTTCTGTTCAACCTTGGGAGTATGTCTTCAAAATGATAAGACAAATATCTAGTGTAACTGAAGGGGGGGAAGAGGAGGGCATTAGAAAGTACAAACCCGTCCAATTAAAAGCCTAACCTGGTGGGTTTGTGCAATGAAAAGTTAATGGACTGGCTAAGTTTCCATAAAATAGTGCATTTTTTTAATATTCTGAAATGCTTCATGGATCTCATATGACCATACCTAATGTTTCAGGAGCATTACCTCCTCAGAGCTGTAATCACAGTGTGTATCAATAAAGATAAAATACAGTAGGACACTGATTCGTGTGGGTCAGCTGGAAAACTCATAGACAGAAACCTCTATACTTTACTGATCTTCCAACCACTAAATTTATGGACAGAAGTCAAGAGAGTTCATTCTGAAAAAGAAGTTGGGGGAAACAGTTGGCTGCTGTAACTAATCAGGTGCTGGATTGTCTTCTCGATTTCTTTCAAAGGCACATGCCACTCTATTTAACAGATTAGTACTCAAAACAACTAAATTATTACCAGGATTACTGAAACACTGTTCATATTTTCCATTTGAATATACCCTTTGAATACTCCATTTCCAGAAATTACCACTGTTTCATTACTATTTAGAGTAGGCTACTAGAGATTTTTTTCCATTTAGTATGCAAAGGTACTGGACAGCCTGAACTGTCCAGGCTTGGAATTTAAAAATAAGTCTTTGGACCCTTCATATTAACCTTAAATAATGTCTCAGGGTACATTTCATAGGTCACTATGTATATTTTTTCATTTCCCTCTCCTCTTGTTCATCCTTCATTTATACATGGAAGGACAACATGTATTTTATTGGTGTTTGGCTTTTCTCATTTTCACTTTCATTATCTCCACTGTCTTAATTTTGAACAAAAAATATTGTATTTATTTCTGTCTTTTCATTTGTTTTTTATATTTTCATAAAAAGATTATGAATAAATGTTGCAGTTAAAATATTCTAAAATTGTTCTTAAATAATATTATAGTGTTTACACTGGCACCATTTCACCTGTATTCATTGACTACAATCCCCATACTTTTTGCTATAATTTGAGATCATAATAGATGTACGCAGCTGAGTGTAAGATACTAGAGGTGATTTGTTTTTTAAATGAATGGTTAAATAATGCATTTCATATTCGATCTCTGGTTTCAGAATAAAAAGCATTCCAAAATCAGTCCCGTAAGCAGAAATCTTACAGCTATTATCTGTAAAATTGATTTCATTCTAGATTATAGAAATATTCATTGTCACTTTGTGGCCTTTTAGACACTTAGGGCACTTTCATCTTCCTGTGGGGTTACCATTAAACAAATATTAGTCCTCTAATAAACCCTTAAATAAGGCTATCTCTGTGTTTCTGTATGTTTCTAAAATTGTCCTGATGTGTGTAGAATGATGAGTTGGATAAAATGACAGTAGAAGACAAAATAAGGAGGATCAAGGTATTTCTATCCCATGTAAATGCAATAGTAGGATATTGTTGTACAGTAAGACTGTAAGGCTGGTGTGTTCCTTTAGTAGAACTAGAGTATCTTTTTGTCTCATTGCACATTTTTATGCAAAGAAGTAGATTTCAGGAATTGACGTAGCATAAAATTCTTTTGCCCCATCCTCAAAGAGGTGGACATTAGATTCTTCAGTTCTGTTTTCAGATTAGGTCTTTCTTCTGTTCCTAAATGCTTTAAGCTATTTCAGCTTTCTTTCTTTAGTAGAAATGAAGAGAAAGTGTCCATGGAACAAGAATGCATTTTTACTTTCCTGCCCATAAATTATGGAGTATTTTTCCTCTGGTATATGGTGTTTATTTTCAAAAATTCTGTACTCCTAACAAAGCTAGATCTCATTATAGTAAAATTGCTGACCCTAGAATCATTGAGACCTATTACACATAATTTCTTAATTCCTTATCAGCCAATAGCCATTGGAGTTTAAACTTCCATCTTGGGTCTTATGAAGTCAATGTTCTTTCATTTCTCCTTGTCATTTACATCAACGTACCTCTGCCAGCATTTTCTTCTTTGTTATAACAGACAATTCTGTAAGTTCTATGGCAGCTTTATCCAGATGTTTTCCAGACATCCGTAACAAGGATAGCCAACACCTGGCTACAACTGTTCCTTTGTAAAAAGAAAATAGTCTTCATTGCAACAAAAAAAAAACCATCTTCTGACTTCTTACTAAACTTTCCATTGAGTTGCAGAAATTTACTGGAGTTGCAGAAACTCATCCTCTTACATAAAAGAAAGTAGGAGCTATAATAGAAAGCAAGTTATCTGATGAACTTCATATTTAAACCTATAGATAGAAATTAATTTCAACATTTATAGCATATCTTGAGATTAAAGACCTTTCTTCTGTGACTGACACTATTGCACTTCTCCATGCCTTCATTACTCGCAAAATTGACCACTTTAATCTTTTAGTGCCAGGCGTTCTAGATAGTTGGTTAAATCATCTGTAGATGCGCATGATCTCAATGCTGCCATCAGAGCTGTATCGTGGTTTAACCCCAGCCAGCAACTAAGCCCCACCCAGCCACTCGCTCACTCCTCCCCGGTGGGATGGGGGAGAGAATCAGAAGAGCAAAAGTGAGAAAACTCGTGGGTTGAGATAAAGACGGTTTAAGAGGGAAAGCAAAAGCCATGCGCAAGCAAAGCAAACCAAGGAATTCATTCCGTGCTCCCCATGGGCAGGCAGGTGTTCAGCCATCTCCAGGAAAGCAGGGCGCCATCACACCTAACGGTGACGTGGGAAGACAAACGCCATCACTCTGAACATCCCCCCCCTTCCTCCTTCTTCCCCAGATTTATATGCTGAGCATGGCATCATATGGTGTGGAATATCCCTTGGGTCAGTTGGGGTCAGCTGTCC
>NW_008796211.1:2426198-2440734 GCF_000699145.1 Aptenodytes forsteri
CGCTGGTGGGGTGGGGTGAGGAGCAGAAAAGGCCTTGACTGTGTGTAAGCACTGCTCAGCAGTAACGAAAAGACCCCTGTGTTATCAACACTGTTTCCAGCACAAATCCAAAACACAGCCCCATACCAGCTACTGTGGAGAAAATTAACTCTGTCCCATCCAAAACCAACACGAGCTGTTATTAACAAGTCTCATTTTATAGCTCACATTTTCCCATTTTGCAATCTGTACATTGGCTGACTTTTTCGCAGTATATTGATTTGGAAGTAATGTAGTACCGTTTGGGAATGAACTGGCCACAAGTATATATTGTGTATATTTTTTTTCTACCTCCATATATGTATAATACCTGCAGCTTCTTTTATTTTTTTGATGTTTTATTTTTCCATTGCATATTAATTGTCAGCTTAGTATTTTCTCTTAATCTTGTGAGCAGCTGATGGAACTCGTCTTCCTTCATACCCTTCTCTTTTTTCAGCCAATTGCTCTGTGAGCTGTTATGAGCTTTCTTATCAGTGTAGGTTTGATCTTAAATTCGAGTTTGTTGTAAAGAGAATTTTCATTCATGACCTGATGTTTTTCATCAAACTATCAAAGTTTTTCAGTTTGGGCTTGTATCAACTCTTTAGATATAATCATCTGGTCTTGGATTTTCAAGTGCATTTATGCACAAGCAGTTAGTATGCTTATTTTAATGTGGTTAACTACCATCTGTGTACCAAATCATGGTTTTGGGTATTTTAGTAGCTAGCCATGTACATGAATTGCTGTTTATTGTAGAACTTCCTGATTATTGACAACTACAATAACTGTATGTGCAAATTAAGCATTCAACTGTGCATTCATTTTTGCATGCATGATTGTAAAACTCACTTTGTATGTATCGAGCTCTTAATATTGTATTTCAGGAACTGGTAATAATGGATTTATGGTAAATTTGCATGTAAGGTATTTTAGCAAAATATTTCAGAAGTCCTTGCAGAAATAACATTAAAATGCTAATTTGTATTGTTTCTTTTGGAGATGAAATGAAGTCTATGTTGTCTGAAGTTAGACGTTAACATATTAATTGTAGTTTTTCAGTTTGGTGAACATTATGTTAATGGCTAGACTTTCTATTTACGCCACCCCCAACAAAAAGTTTGAAATAGAACACCCATCAGGAATCAGTGATATAAACTTAAGCAGACATCCTTGCTTCTCTCCTTTTGTGTGCATACATGCATTCGCCAAGAACAGACTACCCAGCACCCAAGGATAATTGGTCTGTTTCTAGAAAAGGTTATTCCTTTAAATTGGTGATTCAATGTGTTATGCGGCTCATTTTGCAGCTCATACCTTAAATTAAACCCTGGGGCTCAGCTGACCTAAAGATCCTGATGATATGAGAAGTTTATACTGTATCTTACTTTTTGCCATAATGAATAATAGGAGGAATCTTTATGCATCATGACAGTTGAAGTTCAACATATTTTTGTTTGTATTTGCTGGAAGGATGTTTACCTCTTCAAACACCAAAATAAGTATCCAGACTCTCAGTGATGCAGCAAGATTCTTTTTAGACAAAATATGGACAAAACCAAACAAATTATGTTTACAAAAGTGTTTTGGAGTCCAGGAAATCTGGTACCTGAATAATAGAACACTTATCTTGTAGTAGTATAAACGTGGGGGTATGTGTGAATCAAATCCAGTGTATTTTCATCCTTAGGTAGGCAGTAACATAGAGCAAAATAGGAGTGAAAAGGTGGTTGTTATTATTATTGTTGTTGTTTATGGAAGGAAGTGAATAGGGGTTATTTCAGTTGATACCTTCATGAGATACCCATAATCAATGCACTATTCACAGCACTTTGGATTGATGCTTTCAAGCCTGAGAAGGAGAAAGTGTGGTTCTGTTTGCTGCATGCCAACCTGTTTATACACTAAATATTAATTGGACAAGAGCAGAGGTACTTTGGAGAAAGAGGCCCGGACCCTTTATTCCACCATCTCCATGTCTGTTACCCCATTTACTATTAGTATAGAATCACGCTTTCTCTTATTTATTTTCCATCTGGCTTCAGCATTCTTTCTGTCTTCACAGAAAGGATGGAAAGTGACGCCCAAACACTTGTACTATTGTTGTGGGTGACTTTCTCATGCAAGTGCTGCCCTTCAAGCCCAAGAACATCTAGAAACTCCCTTTCTGACTTGGTAAGTGCTCTTAATCACAAAAGCGCTGTACCTTCCCCCTTACCCCACACACTAAACAAATACAACATGTTCTGGCTGTCATGAGTAATATTTTGGCTTTCTTCTTAGGACAAGGTGGCTTCCAGGTGTTTGTTCATCTCTGAGTTTTCATGGGTGTATACAAGGGACAATTCCACATCTCTTTGACTCTGATGTGTCTGAACATCTCTGCTTTTACAGAACTTCTCAACAATTTCTGTCAATTTTTCACTGTTGTAAGTTGAGCATACTTGACTGTGACTGAACCATTTCATTCGGTTTAGGACTCTAAAATCTTAGCACAGATGGGGTAAATATAGTATATCCCCTAGCTTTCCCTGAGATGTGGTATTCAATGCAGTTTCCTTGCTTTTTAGTTCAAAAGCTTAAATCACTGCAGAATCACTGTTATAAAAGGTCACATACCCCTACAACACAGTTTTCAGAGTCTGGTTCCATATATAAATTCTGTTTACTACGCTACAGTTAATCAGCCAAGGTGTGAGCATAGCAAGGGAATGAATCTCACAAAGGTTCTAGACACATTTAACTACCATCCATGAAATAGCAGTCCACATTGTCCAGGCTTTCAGTCCACCAAAATTGTACACCGTAACTGTTACGTTATTTCTGAGTGGGAGGAAGGTATTAAACAGTAAGTGCCTGTGATTTAACAGCCTAAAAAAGGTAAACAGTTAATTTGCAACCATCTTAAAAAATCATGTATCACAGAGAAGAAAGATACACAAAGACAGAAAAAAGCGTATGTACAATTATTTATAAAGTGCTAGAGCATATGAAGAGTTGAAAAACTGGGTTTAAACCTTGAACTTTTAATTTTCCTTTGGTAGACAAAGTACAGTAGATTAAAGCAATACCTTTTATTGGACCAACAAAGAGCAGTCAGGCTTTGAGACCAGAAAGGTTGCATCTTCAGTTTTCTCCTTATTGATCTTACTCTCTGTTCCTTACAGGCCAGATCAACTACAAATATTTTCTGTATGCCTTGGATGATACCTTTCTTCCTTTGAGATTTAATGTTTCTTTTTGTGATCAATAGTAAAAATAGACTTTTTGTAGAGAATTATAATGAAAAAAATGTAAGGAAAGGAATCCTTTTATAGTAGTTGTTGTTTGGTTGGTTATCGCAGGAAAATCAGAATTATTTTTTAGTAGTGAAAAATGCAATTAAGTGCAGAAGCCACTCCCTTTTGTTGCTTTAGTGTATCCCAATATTCATTTTGGGTTGCTTTTGAAGTCCATAAGAGATTTCACGTTAGAGTCTGAGAACACCAAATGCTCCCACAAAAAGCATAGTATTTTAAAGAATTAAAAATAGTCTAACCTTGTCCCTTTCCTCCTGCTCCCCCCCAAGTCGACTTCATTTTTTCTTTAACCTTTTTGCTGTCCAAAGAACTACAGGGTAAGTACTGCCCCTAAGGCTAGGTGACATCTATTTAATCTGTCTCAGCACGTTTACAATTGCAAGAATTTTGCATTCCTCTTTAATTCTCCCACTTCAGTGATTACACAAACCACCACAATTTTAAAAATGGTTCACTTACTGTTCAGTCAGAGAAAAAACAATGAGTTTCCAGAATGATTTTTGTTTGTGACAGGACACCTTAAAATGAAAGCTGATGGATATAGAATAAACTTGAAAAAAATAGTTTTTATTTGGCCCCAACTGGCAGATGTTGACAGAAGATCCAGTCCCCTGTGGCTGGCAAAGAGGAGGCAAGGAGAGAGAAAGCAAGCAGAGTTGTCATCAGAGACAACCACCTGGAAGAACAGGCTAGATATGACCATAATAAATGTCTGAATACCTGATTGCTAATATATGGAGCAGCACGGCACTTGTCCCCAGACCCTTTCTCACCAATTCCATTTCTGAAATTCACAATCTCTGTTAATTTCTAAAAACTAAAAGAGACTTTTCTGCTTGAAAATCTGCATTTTTTTAACAACATTCAATAGCTGAGCATTCTGTATAAATGTATTAAATAATATTTTTCATCTTTTTAGGGGATTGTGTGGAAAGTAAAACATATTTCTGATTATTAGTCCATCTAAAAATTGCTTGTTCATCCCTTAAAGTACTTAGTATGTGTTCTGTTTCAACTGAGAACAACTAAACTTTCATTTTCTTGGCAACAGAAATATACAGGAATTCTGATTCCATTAAATTTTAAACTGTTGAACATATCCTTATAGTTGATCTAACATCTTCCATGTTGCTTACAATATTACTGTTCAGTATAACTATTTGTAGGAGAAGTTACCATTAAATACTAGTTAAAATAAAATAAATTTAAAAAATAAACTGTAGTGCATGGTTTGTTGCTTGGGATGTATAACCAAGTTTGTGTTTAAGCATCTCCTCCCAAACTTTTTAAGTGTTTTGCAGGCTGTGACCACATATTGCCTAAAATCTTTAAATAAAGTAGCGTGGCTATGCGATATGTGTTGCTTTAAGGTATAGAAACAAGTAGACTTAACAGTGGAAAACAAATTAATCTGCTCAGTGTCAAAGAGCTCCTGATGAAAATATGAAGTTAACTTTGGAGGAAACAAAACCAGTAATTCACTGGTCCTGAAAATAAGAAATTATGCACTTAGGATAATAAATATAAATTTTGACAATGCTTTATTTTAATGGCACATGAATTAAAACTGCATTACAATGAAATTGCTGCAGAACATCCACATTAATATCAAATGAATTCATTATGACCAGCACAGTTACAATGAATACTAAATGAATTAATAATAATGAACCACTTAAAGTGTTACCTAATTGTTTTATTTCATTTTTATGTATATTTTTGTCCAAATTTAACTGTTAGGTTAATAGAGAATGACATCCAGTAATTCATTTCAACACCGAGTGTTTGTAAGTGATTACTTTCACATCAGATTCAGTCAAGCCTGCTGCATATCCAGCATTGATCAGATGTCTCAAAAAGACCCACCTATTGCCCCGGATATTTTGAATCATGTTGATGCAAAATGATCAGCCAAGGTATATTAAAGATTTAACAGCTCTTAACGGTTGGCGATAATGGTGTTCCTTGAACTGACAATACATCTTTCTTCCAAGAATCCTAAGTGCTTTACACAGGTTGTTATTAAAAATATCCAAAAACAAAGAAACTGAAGTGGAAGCACACTAGAAGGTTTGCCCGTGATAATGCAGTAGCTTCGCTGCAGTCACTTGTAGAAACCTCAAATCCTCCCAAAATTTGTTTTGGTTTTCTTAGTCTGTCCACTAAGCCAAGTTGCCGTCTCTCATTCATTGCATTTCACTCATCATGATGTGTTGTGTTTTAACTTCTCTGTCATCATAAGTGATTAGTATATGCCATATAATCTTATGAACCATAGTTTGTAGCATTTTAAATCATGTTAGAAATGATACCTGCAAAGACAAAGACCTGCAAATTATTTCTCCATTTTGTATTAGCAAAACCTATATCCCTTTAGTACCACGCTCCACAACACAAGCCCCGCTGAAACTCATCATAGGGAATCTAGAGAAGGTCCTCCATGGCTAGGAACAATAATTTCTGCTGAAGCTTTCATAATGGTAAGGAAAAAAGACATTGCTTTATGAAAGGTTTATTTTTTAACATGCTAATTCACTTATACTTCCAGATAAAGCACCCAGAGGAAGATTTGTTTTATATTAAAACTGGGGGGGGGGGGGGGAGTATTTTAGTTAAGCTGTTTGGTAGCATATATAAAGAATTATACCATTAAAAGGAAAAGTGTGAAAACATCCTAATTTCAAGTTTAGTATCTGGCCACAAAACACTTTTTAGAAGTCCTGGGTAAGAGGAAAACCCAAAGCACTTTGAAACAAGCAAAAAAAGTGATGCATTTTTAAACCCAATCCTTTGCAATCATCTGGTCACCAATTTTTAAAAAGAAACAATATCTTTTGCATTCACAAAATATGTTGAATGCTGATCTATTGCAGTTTACTGTGAACTCTTGTTTTGGGAGGCTTTTTAGGTGTTTTCAGACTCAAAGATCCTTTAGCTTTCAGGGAGAATTAGGACCTTTTGAAAATATTATTTTGCCACAACATTTTTAAAAGGCCCTCTCTGTAAGAGTATTGAATCAAGTCTGTATTACTGAGCGGTAAAGGAGGTTTCATTTACTGACATCTGTCATTCATTTGTGTTGAAGGTGTAAAGAAATAGTGAGATTAGGTGGGCTGTTCATTTTTCTTTTTTCCCTTGCAATAAGTCTGATTTTGAAACTTAACTATTGCACAACTCAATATTGCATATTCTTGGGGATTACACTACAGAAAAAGAGAAGGGGCCAGGTAACCAGTAGGAGCACCAGTAAAGCCTGCTGCAGTCCAGTAACACAAATTGAGAGAAGAAGAGTGAAGCCAAGGAAAGACTTCAAGGTCAGACAGGGGCTTCAAAGCAAGGAACAGGTGACCTATGTCTGCTCATTTTGCTGTTATGTCCAGCCAGGCCCTGAACACAATTTGCATCCTAGAGCTATCATTTAATATTTGTATTACCACCGGATCAGGATCTGTCTTGTTGTACACACAATGTCAGTAAAATAAAAACTGGGCCAAAAGAACCAAAAGGGACCCAGGTCAGACAGGGAGGTAGGAATAGGAAGATTTGTCCCTCTTAATCAGTTAACAAAAATGGGGTGCAAATTGTGGTGTTCTGGGGAAGACAAAGAAAAACACCTACCCTTTGACTACTGCTAATTATTTCCATAGCTATTCTGCTGGCATTCCTTGTAGAGCTGGCTGCGAACAGCAGGTCTAAGGGATAGAACTGGAGAATGTAGTCGCTTTTAAATTTCCAAAACCTGGTGTCGTGAAGGTGACTGAGTGGTAGATGAAGAGAAGTGGAGCAGCAGTATGAGAGCAGATAGATTCAAGCAGGAGAGCTGTCTTTGTCTTTCTCTCTTCTTTCCCGTTACATTTCCACAGAACCCAGAGAATCTACTACAGAATTTGGAGGAAAAAAAAAAAAATCCCTGTAGATTTATGTTTTCCCTGAGGGGTCTTTTGATACTACAATTGTTTTGTAGTATAAAACCTGTAATTAGCTATTTGGGTTTTGCCTAAACTTGGGGGTACTTGACTTTAATTACCAATCAAATGTAACACTGCATCTGCATTCATGCAATCATCAGTACTAACTCACACATACAAAACTTCTTTCATCTGAAGACAATAGAAAATTCTTTTCATTTGTTCTCACTCAGTTCTAACTGAAAATAACAGATGCTGCTAAGAAAGTTTGAGTGTTATGTTTATAATAGTTTGCAAAGCAAAACATCCAAAGAGAGGGGAAGGAATCACAGAATCATAGAATCGTTTAGGTTGGAAAAGACCTTTAAGATCATCAAGTCCAACCGTTAAAGGAGATTGGGTGCAGACAGGATTTAAAGGGGTTTTTTATACTTGAATGCCAGAGTTTGAGGATGGAGAGAGGCAAACATGCTTCTTCTTGATGTATGGACTTGAACAGTAAATAGTAGTTTTGAAGAGGATGTTTGTATGACGTTACTGCAAAGTAGTGTAGTTTTGATCATATTTCTTCTTTATCAGCTTCATACAATCCCTCTTCAGGTGTGGGGAGAGAAAGCAGGCATTTGTGAAGGCAATTACTGCCCTTCTCTCCTGTTAAACCACCCCTTTCCCTCACCTCGTGCCTATAGTCTGTGGAAACAAATGGGAGTTGGAGAAGAAGTTACTATCACCTAGATCTCAGCCCTGTCCTTTTCAAAATACGCATCTTCTCAGCCTTTTTTCAACCTATCTAGGTTGTGTGCTCTTCAGAGGAAAGTGTTCTCGTACAGAGGTAACTGGAGTGAGACGCATGGCCAGGAGCATTTTGGTACCACCTGAACAACTTGTTTCAGAAGCACCAGAGTCAATAAGTCCCATTTCCTACAAATTTATATTTTGCAATCTATTGATCTTGCTATCTAAAAGGTGCAAGTCCTCATGAGCTTTAACCAAATCCAGAATACTTAATCTCTCTCCACCTGTTTTTATTAAGCTGCTAGAAAATAATTATTTTTGTGTGCTTTTTTCCCTCTCTCTCTCTCAATATGCATGCTCAAATAAAAAATGTGCTCTCACAAGCCTTGTGTCTGTAACAGATCAGGTTAAAGACTGTTTAACTTTGCCAACCGAAATAGCAGATCATTTTTTTCCAAAAGGCCAGAAAACAGTGCAACCAGTTAGTTCCCTTTGTATTGCCAACTGTCTGGTCTTCGTGCAAGCTCATAAAGACAGAGGCTTTTTTTTTGCTCTATGTTTTTTGCACAGGAATAAGCTTCAGTAGTTGTGACTTTAGCCATATGAGTAAAGTAGTCCATGCTTCTCTTGTCTGCCATTGGGATTCAGTCCTGTCCATTATCACAAACATTGCTGGGGCTAAAAAAATCACAAAAAAACCCAATCCCTACACAGAATGCTTGGAGGCAAAATCATATTACTGTATCGTCTTCATAAAGGCTTGCAGACATCCTTCAAACAAGGTTCTGTAAATCCTGACTCTGATCCCACACCTAATGGCATGGTTTGGGATTTACAGTGGTGTGAAGTCATAAACTATGGTTTTTTCTCCATTTTTTTATTGACTGCAAAAGAAGTTGTACCTGTTACTGGCATGAAAAGACAGAGAAACCAAATTAGCAGTACTCTCACATAACACTTTTTCTGTATAAGCTTATTCAGCATCATAACTGCATACCTCTGACATCCTAAATATTCCGTAAGAATTAAAATCAAATTCACAGTCTTCTTGAATTATAAAGATATTATGCATTTTTGCCATGCATATGCTTATATCTTTATCCTGAACAGGGCGGGAGGCCTCAGTTCTTAAATGGAGATGTGTTTAATACCTTCTGTCGGTAGACAGAAATTGTTCCAGGGGTCAGCCCTGTTTGTTTATCCCAGAGATGCTGAAAAAGTTTAACCAACCTTTATTTATTTATTTTTTTTTATTGAGAACAAACAGTAATGTAAAAAGTCTTTATACATGAATAAAATATTAGGTTAGAGGCGTAATTAATATAAAAAGATACAGTGAAATAGAAAGGTGGCTAATACAGCCAGCAAACCATATATCAATGCCAGTTATCATATTTCATTGGAAGACACTAAAGATCAAAAATCAAGCATGGTAATTAATTAGTCTCGTTCCCATTTAACCTGAAGGTTGCATATATAAAGAAATCAGGTTGACTGTGTGAGCAAAGAGAATAAGTAGTTCAGTTAAAGATCAAGAGTGGTAGAAGAAAGAAGTGGAGGGGAAACAAGGGGAAAGAAATGTCTTTATTTATTGCATTATAAAACCACTTTACTGATTTAATTCCTGTTGACTACACTCTCACCTAATCAAGAGCTTAATTTCCGTAACTGGAATGGTTGGTATTTTTTGGATGAATTGCACACATTTGGGGATTCTAAATTAATTTTCACACCCCCAAGCCGTAACCAAATTCAGTGTGTTTTCCCTACTTTCTTTATCATTGGTCATTCTTCCACTAGGAGATAACATATTTGTTGACTGGGAGAACTGCATAAACCTTGGGAATTTGGCTTTCTATCTTCTGCTCACCACTTTCTATGCAAACATGAATGACAACCAATTTTCATTAGCACGCAATAGGAACAGATTTTACTAATACAGGAAAAGGCATCTGTAGCATATACTTTAGAGAAATAAAGTATATTACTTTGCGACCAAAAAAACCCCACCAAAACCAGTCAAGATTGGAGTGTATGGGTAAAAACATGTGTTCTAAAAATGTCAGTACATCAAATCAACAACTATAAAAGTGAAAAATTTAAGAGATTTTTCAATATTTTGAAACCATTTTCTCAGTGTTTTGATAGATATTACAAAAACAGTTTTGAAACTGTTGAACTACCCCATTTATGATTTTATAGAAGAAAAATATGTTTCCACTTAAAATGAGCCAATAGCTCTCGTAAAAGTGATAAAAATTCAAAGCTGACATTACAAACTTAATCCTAAATTATGATATGTTTGAATTCACTCAAACTACCATCATTCTTTTCAATTTGTTTTAAACAAATTCTAACAGGTTTACTTTTTGCATGATTAAGGATGGGAGATTTATTTTTTCCTAAAGACCATATTTTCCCAGAATGGAAAAATTAATTCCTGTTCAATTATATTCCAAACCCTGGATTATATAAAAAGATACAGTGAAATAGAAAGGTGGCTAATACAGCCAGCAAACCATATATCAATGCCAGTTATCATATTTCATTGGAAGACACTAAAGATCAAAAATCAAGCATGGTAATTAATTAGTCTCGTTCCCATTTAACCTGAAGGTTGCATATATAAAGAAATCAGGTTGACTGTGTGAGCAAAGAGAATAAGTAGTTCAGTTAAAGATCAAGAGTGGTAGAAGAAAGAAGTGGAGGGGAAACAAGGGGAAAGAAATGTCTTTATTTATTGCATTATAAAACCACTTTACTGATTTAATTCCTGTTGACTACACTCTCACCTAATCAAGAGCTTAATTTCCGTAACTGGAATGGTTGGTATTTTTTGGATGAATTGCACACATTTGGGGATTCTAAATTAATTTTCACACCCCCAAGCCGTAACCAAATTCAGTGTGTTTTCCCTACTTTCTTTATCATTGGTCATTCTTCCACTAGGAGATAACATATTTGTTGACTGGGAGAACTGCATAAACCTTGGGAATTTGGCTTTCTATCTTCTGCTCACCACTTTCTATGCAAACATGAATGACAACCAATTTTCATTAGCACGCAATAGGAACAGATTTTACTAATACAGGAAAAGGCATCTGTAGCATATACTTTAGAGAAATAAAGTATATTACTTTGCGACCAAAAAAACCCCACCAAAACCAGTCAAGATTGGAGTGTATGGGTAAAAACATGTGTTCTAAAAATGTCAATACATCAAATCAACAACTATAAAAGTGAAAAATTTAAGAGATTTTTCAATATTTTGAAACCATTTTCTCAGTGTTTTGATAGATATTACAAAAACAGTTTTGAAACTGTTGAACTACCCCATTTATGATTTTATAGAAGAAAAATATGTTTCCACTTAAAATGAGCCAATAGCTCTCGTAAAAGTGATAAAAATTCAAAGCTGACATTACAAACTTAATCCTAAATTATGATATGTTTGAATTCACTCAAACTACCATCATTCTTTTCAATTTGTTTTAAACAAATTCTAACAGGTTTACTTTTTGCATGATTAAGGATGGGAGATTTATTTTTTCCTAAAGACCATATTTTCCCAGAATGGAAAAATTAATTCCTGTTCAATTATATTCCAAACCCTGGATTTTAGGCCTACTTAAAGCCAGAGATATTTAATGAAATGTTTCTTCTCAAAATGTCAGTAGCAAAATTGTTAATTAGGTGCCAGTTGCAAAGATGTTATTCAACCAAGGGAGAATACATGTTTAATTTCAGATAGCAGAGAGTGCAGTATAGACAGATGAAAAACTTCATAGAGGGAAAAAAAACCACCTTCTACATCAATTTATTTTTTAAATTTTGGGAATAAGAATAGCCACTTTTCTTCTTTGATTAGAAAAAATATACTAATACATATTTTGCCCTTTTTGTGTGCAGACGTAGCATTGATTAGGGCTGAAGAGTTACTGGGAAATAGGGGCTTTACAGGTGCCTTGGTGGGAAATAGCAGTCTTGCCTTTCAAGACGTTTCAAGGTATTGTCCTTGATCCAGAAATCTTAGTCTTGTTTAGAGCCAAGCTTCTAGACTTGGTACAATTATTTGTCCATCTAAAGCATTGAGTTTGTTCTTCTCTGTGGTAGGATCCACTATATCTAAAAATTGTGCAGCTTGAGATTTTGATACCCCGAAATCCAAGATAACAATCTAATCTATACTTTTTACAGGAATAACTAATATTGCAAGAAGCCAAATTCATTAGGTATCTCCCATTTTAATCTAAAAGTTCCTTGGCTGCTTAGCATTAATTACTCGTGCATGCTCAGAAGTGTCCTTTTATGCACCTTCTTTGTTTTATCCAGTTTGAACTGAGCCTTGAACTTCTGGTCTAGACATTCTGTGCCACCGCTATGAGTTGAGAGATGACTTTCTGCAGGAAACTTTACCAGAGACAGAAGTTGTAAGTGATCATGACAAAACAATCTAATGCCAAAAGATGCTGATTGTTTTACTTGGAGGTTATAAATTTATCTGTTTTATATGCAGTATATCTTTAATATTGACGAAACTTTTTCAGATGCAAAGAATTTACACAATACCTTGGTCCCCACTGAAATTCATATAAGCTACTTGTACCTTGAGACCTTAATTAGTGCATAATGGAATGAAAGTACAGTGAAAGTACAGTGAATTGGTCAAAATCAAATACACTGGATCATTATAGCTGGAAATTTACTCTCAGACAATTCATTTCTAGTGTGTTCCAGAAATTATTGCAAAGAGGTAGTAAAATGGCCCCAAATGAGTCGTGCACCATGATGTACTTGATGTTTTGCCCTCTAATTCTGTGGTGACCTGGAGCTCACAATGTTGTATATCCAAATGTCACTTCAGAGTGCATCATCTGAACCTTGACTGCTGAACCCTTGGCCTATTTAGCTTTTCACTATCTTCCTCCTTCTCTGGATGTCATGGGAGACTCCTATAGAGAGGTAATGTTCTCCTTAACTAACTGAAGAAAATAAAGATGGATTTTTTTTTTTTTAGGCAGTCAATGGGGAAGGTTAATCTTTTCCCATTGCAGAGAGAGAATAAAGTATTAGGCCAGTATTGGGATTAGAAACCAGGCATCTGGAGGAAACTCATATTGACCCTGTATAATTTAATAAACAGAAAGCTCTAGAGGAAAATCACTGGCTGTATGATAACATGGTTTCTTCTGACAGTTGTTTTTTGGTTTTTCCCTGACATTGCCCATTTGAAGCCAGCTAACCAGGAGGATACAGCGATCTCTGTAGAGCCCACAATAACACAAGCAGAAAAGTCATCAAGCATAGAAAAGACCAATGCAAATTAAATTTAATTTTTATTGCTTGGATAAATTTTCTTCGAGTTAGCATGTACTGATTAGAAAGGCTGAATCCTGTTTAATGTGCCCATGTTCACGGTGGGAGTTTTCAGTGAATACAGTAAGCAAGATTTGATGTCACTGCTTAATTTCTGAGCCTTCCAGAACAATCAGCATCTGTACTTAAAAGCTTAAATCTACTTCGTGCTTTTTACGTTCAGAAGGTGCAAAGAAATTGCAAACACAGACGGAGCGATGCTTGGGTTGAGGGTGTCAGTGCCAAAGCAGGCAGTTCAGCATGTTAATTGCTTCTACTACTTGGAAACATCTGGAGCTAACGCTGAACTATATAAAGCTAACTGAAATTGCTGCAAAGCTCATCTCTGACTTTCAGTTGCACATAGAGCAGGGTTTTGGTGTTGCATTTGACCTGTAAGCTTATTTCTTCCACCTAGAGAGATGTATTGTATTGTAATGTCTAGAGTGAGATGCCTTTACTGGGCACAATAAAATTTTATTTAAAAAGTGGACATTGAAGGTAAGACTGTTCGAAGCCCAGCAACTGACAACTGTCTCTGCAGAAGGAGCTTGTGAAAGACTGCTCGCAGAAATGGGTATCTCGAAGTGTGGCAGCTCCAGTTTCCAGTTTTGGCGATCAGGATCCATTTCTATGCAGTTTAACCAAAGGATTGGTGAACAACACTTTTTGGCCCTTTTGACAAAATTGCCCCTGTGCTCAGCTAAGTTCTGACTAGCAAAAGTCAAGATGTTTTCTTCAACCAAGATTTCTTTTTTGGCAAGACCTGTCAATTCTGAATTTTAATAAGCACTTGAGATCATTTGTTATCACAAATAGGAACTGAAGTACAGCTATTATTTTAAATTTCAGCTGTGGTGTAAGGCCAGAGTTGAATTTCTCGATCTTCATTATCATTTGTGTGCATGTTGCTTGTGCCAGTAGAATTTTTTTTGAAGTGAAACAAAAATTCATTAAAAAACAAGAAAAGAGAAGAGCTAAAACATCCAAAGACCAAGAAACTTCCCCTTCCCCTGCTAACTGTGATAACAATTAAAAATAGAATAGTACTGAACTGTCCTCTCAACTAAAAGGAGACTAAAAATTGACATGAAAATAAACTTGTACACGTACGCAGCATGTGACAGAGAGTCATCAAAAGGGTGAAAAAATAGATATTTTATTTTCCTTTATTTTTAATTTTGCCGAGTGGCAGGGGGCCTTTTTTTTTTTTTTTCT
>NW_008796211.1:2440810-2460682 GCF_000699145.1 Aptenodytes forsteri
CTATATTTATGAAGTATCGCTTTTCTATAAATACATACTTTTGCTACTTGTCACTAGAGTGCTTCTGTAAAACTTTAAAGTGGGTATATGGAGATAGGCAGAATGAATCTGACACAAACTATTGCTTTTATCAGTCCAACCAAGTCCGTGTTAGAATCAATCTCTTCTGAAAACCCCAGTATTGGATCAGATTCATTCCCATTTTTCTGCTGCATGCATTTAATAGGAAATATTATTTGGACTATTAAAGTCTTTGCTCAAAAAACAGTAATTTAAAAAAAAAAACACATTTTGGTCCTTTTTGTTTAATTCATTTTCTAACGATCTTTGATATCCTTTTTCATAAGCAAATTCTTGGTGCAGAAAAAATCTGCCCTTCTGAATCACAGTGTACATTATTGAAATAAGACCTGAGGAGCAAAATCCAGGAAATTTTAGGTAAAACTGAAGAGTCCCATCCATCTATTGGTGAAGAAACATTTTTTCAAATTTTTCAAAGATAGGCAATTGCTGCTGTAGGAGCAGCGTGACCTCATCAGACGAACAAAGGGAGTGTATGTATATACACGTTGTGTCTGCGCTGCTGATAATTTGAACACGCAGACTAGCTTTGCAAATGAACAGGAATTTCAGGAGCAGTTCAAACGTGCAGATAAGTATGGCACAACGCACGGGGGGGCCAGTGGGAGCTCTGCCCACCTGGGTCTGGGACTGATTTAGATCTTACGGGGTTTTTTTGACTCTATTTTAAAGAAGCTCCAAGGTTACTGAATGTGTAGCAGCTTAAAGTATCTGGTGAATGGGGAAATATTTTTTCTTCTTCCAGAGAAAATATATATTTCTTGCTGGTCTTCTGAAGAGTTCCAGGAAGATAAAATCCTGGAATTGAACTGCTACCAAAGGCAGGCAATAATTCCTTCTTTTTAGAATTTCAACATAATAAGGCTAGGAAACATTTTATTTTCAAGAAAATTGCGTTTTGCTCTTCAAGTAAGGAAAGAGACTCTTCCCTCCTCCCCGCCTTGTTCCCTTTCTCCTTCAGCAAGCCCACGATGCACAGACAACTGCAGCAGTATCAATTTCAGAGCTGACCCAGGGACACCACTGAGGTGTTTAACTCTTACCAGGAGCCTGTGCAAGGTGTTAGATGGGTCTGAAAGACCGGTGCATGCCTGGGCCGTTTTGGGACATTTCTTTATTCCGTGTACCGATATCAGGAGTGTGTGCTGTAGGGGATCTTTAGTGCACGGCTATGCAATATCTTTTGAAATGTTTGCATGACCTTCATATCTGCTGGGCTTAATATTAGAATCCCTTACTGTCGTTAAAAAACATCTCTCTCTCACTGCAAAAAATAACCAGTATTTTCTCCTTGCCCTAGAACTTTTGGTTAGGCTGGGGGGGGAGGGGGGATTGTGCCATGCTATGTAAATAAGTGAACAAGGGTATGGCTATTTTATCACGTAGACTGCAGAAATTGTCCCCACTGATACCACACTGCAGATTTTTTAAAGGTTTTAAAGCGGTTTTAAAACTGCCTCCTGCCACCTTGACCAGCAGACTCCTTTGAGAAAATAAACCCTCCAGAAGCATACTGGCATGCTGAACACGTGTGCTGGTCCCCTCTACCTGTTGAGCTTATGCCAGTGGGTGTAGACCGCAGAACTTGTGTAACCAGAGAGGAGATTACTGCCTGAATACTCTGAGTATCTGTTGCTCTCTGGCACTTTTGCTGTACAAACAGTTAAATTTTTTTAATCACAATTTATTCAAACCCCTCCCTCAATCTATTCTTTTCTGCCTCTTTAAATTAGAAGAAAAAAGCAGTTCTTAAAGCTGTTTATTTTTACATGAGTCTTCTAGCTATTCTGTATTTCTTCTTCCTTTGGGGATGTATTTTTAAGTTCAGTTAGTGCAGAAATTGTAGGCAAAAGAAAACTCAGCCCCATTTTTGAACATTTGGTAGGATATTTAGTACTCTACAAGAAATGCAGATGAGCATCAAGAAGACAAAAACCTGTCCTGCTTGGCACAGCTAGAAAAAGGAATAGCCCCCTCACTATTTTTCTAGTCATTCTTTTTCAAGAAAATCACTCTTTAGTTACTCATTTCTTTTCCCCATGGTCAGGTTGGCTGCATCTCCAAACACTTGTAAGTACTGTATGTTCTGACATATCCTGAAGTCATGCATTAGCACCTTTTCATTCAGCAAAGGGTGAGAACAGATATCTTTTGGCAGCTGACAGCAGGGAGCAGGCAGAAAGGAGGAGAGTGAAGCTGCAGGACTAGGACACTGTGGTGGCCTAGTGGCTAGCATGGCTAATGTACCAGCTGTGAATAAACCCCCCCCTTTTTTTTTCCTTTTTTTCCCCCCCTTTTTTCTTTTTTCCTCCCATCCACCCAACAGATGTCTCTCTGTCATTGTCATGTCCTCAAGCTATCCTAGTAAATGATTTGTGCATTATAAGTGAGTCACTAAGGTGGCAATTGAACCTCTTCACAGCTCAAAATTGTTGATGTGTGCACAGAGAGTGCAGCATGGGGGTGTGTGTAAGAAAAAGAGCAGGAGAAGGGGGAATGAGGGAAAGAGGGAAAGAGGGAGGGAGGGAGAGAAGGAAAAGAAATGTCAAGGTTACCTTGTTTTGCCTGGAGAATCAAAAGGGGGGGCAAATTAACTGCTGGCTCTATTCTGCTGGCTCTGTTTGGTTTTTTGGATATCGGGCAACAAGGCAGCTCCATCCTACTCCAGCAGATGTACATATCACTATGAAAGATTAAAAAATGAAGAATGCAGTGATCTGTATTGTATATACACTTTATTCTGTGGAAAGAATGTTAATAAATATACTGAGAGACTGCAAAGTTTGCCAATATAAATAATGTGGCATTTCAAAGTCTGTCAGTAAATGTAATTGAATTTTTCAATGTAAAAATATAGTTCGGTTATAAATTGGAGTCATGCTTGACATTAGTTGGGCATTAGGAGATATTAATTAGATACTGCTCGCTTCTTCTTTCTGATTTCTTTATATTAAATGAATTATCGGGAAAGAGGAATTTGCAAGCATGCAATTTAGAGATTTTTATTCTTGAAAACAAGCTGCCTGGTAATTTTTAGTGGGGGAATAAATGCCTTTTCAAAAACCTTGTCAGTGTGCTGTCTGAAACATGCCCTTCCCAATATGAACACAATATGGAAAAGCTAATCCATTATAATACTTTGTAATGATAATAAGCTACAGTGAACAAGTAGCCTAGGGAAAAAGATGGTAGTAGTCACCTTTAAACAGAAAGAGAATAGCAAGTAATTGTACATTTTTACAGTAGGCTGATGACAACATTTCCTATGACTTTGAACTTACTTTGGCTGTCACTGTTCTGGCAAACATTCTGCATATCAATCAGGGAGTATATTTCCTGCATGACATTTGCAGCATAATGTATAAAATTTACTTATGTGATCTTTACATGTAGTCACCCTGTTTATATGTAAATATATTAGTCTCTAGCATTAAACCCTTCCATAGGGTTGCATTGACCTCTGCCTATTCGGCGCCTGCAGATTGTTTCTCTTTTGCTGCTGGGTTAATCTTTAGCCATTTGTACTCTTGATCATGATGTTTTCCTGCAGGAGCTAAACACAATCCTGGCGCATAGCTCCGCACGGAGCAACACTTTACTTACGTTGAATCATACTGTTCTAGGTGCATATGACTACCGAACGCCTTTGCTCGCTTTTTGATAGCTGCCCCAATTATTTCCGTAATCACCAAAGAATAACTTGGCACCTCTTTTGTTTTATGTTCATAGAAACCTTTGGGGGCAGTATGATTTGTGCTTGGTCTCTGGCACTGCGTGCAGCTCTCATGCGTGTTGGTCAGTCCCTCTCCTCCTGGATGATGGCTCTTGCTCTTGTATAATTAGCTCGCTACAACAGGGGTTTGATGTCTGTCAACTTTCTTAAAGTAAATGCTGATCAAACAAAGCTGCTGTTCACTTGCCCTTCTCAGCTGAAAGGGATTTTTTTTTTCTTAGTTCTTGGATATTTTTTTTTCCTCTGAGGTTTTTTCCCCTTTTTTTGATAAGCAATTCAAGGTGCCTTCAAGAAGTACATAAATATGATACTCTGAATTATTAAACATAAAAGAAGTAAGAAGTCTCTGCTTAAGTAGAGAGGGAGTGAAATGATGTCTGAAGGTAGAGAGTTAAAAATAATATTAAAAATAGACCTTGCAGAATCCACTTTTATCTTTGCTTAAGGGGAGCAAGTACTTATCAGAGGTACCCAAACACTGGCAAAAATATATCTGTGTGTACACAATGTATACATCACATATATATATATACACACACCTGAAGTATATGTATAATCTGGAGAGCTTTAGGAATAATGCCTTGTGCAGCTGCCAAGCTCACCATGGCACCATGCTTGTTCAAAGGTCTCAGCCTGATCTCTCTGTGATAGCCACCGCCTTTTTGCTTGAAAGTAGGAGCAACTTGATCACATTAGTGCTTTGAAAACTGGAAGCTGTATTTTAAAACTCTAGACCGTCTGGAGGGGAATCTTGATCCCTATCGTCAGTATGAATTTCTGTGGAAATCTCATCCTTCTTTGCCTTCTTTATGCCTGCTATTTTTGTCTACAGGTGTACATGTAACAAACATCAGCTGTCTGCACAACCTTTGACACAGCGGATATGTCTCAGTTTGAGCAAGGTAACAGTAGTTAAAAACTCAACAGTTGCTCTAATATACCAGCAATTGAACTTGGGCTGCTCAGCTGACAAAAATTCCCAATGCTTCTCTGAAACTGCTGCAGAAAGTAGTATAGGAATTTAGGGGTTTTGCAGGCTTGGAAGGGCTAATAGAGATATCAAAATGCGTGGCAAATTAGCGCAGCTGAATGTCTCTTGGCTGGCCCATAACCTTATATTAATAAATATGAGTAATGTTGTAGTTCATAGTTCCCCTATTTCGTGCACCGAAGTGCCAAAAATCATGATTAATACAGGAGTGTTCTTATACCAGTCTGGAAGTCGTAACTTCCACCAATGTCAACAAAATGCATAGGGTTTTTACCCAATCTGCTGATTCAAAAATTAAATACAGAAGTGACAACATATTTCTGTAGTAATCTTATCACTTCCCAGAACTTATTACTGTGTAATAAAGGCAATCATGTCCCCATTATCTATTACTACATTGTTTAATTTATTATTTGGGTCCCTGCCAGATTCCATCTAACTTACTTGACCACCCTGGTATCTGTAAGGTCCAGTACTAGCAGCAGACAACTGTTACTGTAACTTCTATAGCATAATAGGTATGTCTTATTTGTACATCATGCCGTTTAGCTATCAAAAGACACGTGATTTTGCAGGTGTGGTTAATTCTGGTAGGCTGTCTTAGTCCTAGATCTGTTTATTTAAATTTGTATTTATTTATTTTTTGTTTCAAGGATCTTCCTTCTCCCGTCTGCAAGGCATCCTAATGTGTAAGGTACAATTCAGCCCTTTCTAGAAGCTCAACACAAGGTCTGTTCCCCCATTTAAATCCCCTGTACAGTCTCAAAATGCACATGCTGAAACTCTGAGTTATGCTTAGTTTTACACAGGACATTTGTCTCCACAGAAACTTTATCCAGTTTGAGTCAAACGGTCATACAGAGCTATGCTGTTTAAGGACCGAGAAGAGGGATTCCACCTCTCAAGCCAAGCAAGGACCGAGTTTTGTTCTGTCCAAAGCGATTGCCCATCACTATTTATTAAAAGCAGCACTATAGGAAAGGTTTACATTAAGAAAAAAACACATTCACGTGCCTTCTTGAAGATCCAAGTTGTGCAAGCTGAGATATTTTTAATTGCTGCACAACCAGTGTTTTCACTTACTGCCTTGCAGAAATAAATGGAGAGGTACAATGAAATAAGCGTTAGTGAAGTGTTGACTTACAAGGGCTAATGGTTGTGGCGGAGTTGTGAAACGCATAGACTGATGGTCCAGTTCTCCATTTCCAGGGCGGTTTGTCCAGGAGACTTTTTGGACAGTGAATCTCAGATGTTGACGAGGTGTCGATGCAATTGTTTGAGTACTGGTGTCGTTTTCGCTGATGCATATGTGTAGATATACAAACCTACACGCGCACACTAAGATGTGATTCCTTTGCACTGAAAGAGTACTTATTGCTTTCCCCTTACCTGACACTCCCCCACTAATGTTTGAAATCTTAGAAATTATATTTTGGTAGTTAAACCGTTCTGTGAGAGTCTTAAAGCTCTTTCAGTGGGCAGGTGAATATTGCTATGGGAATTTTAAAAGATAATGAAGACTCGGAAGGATTAGGTGAGCTGCCCAGGGTCCTACAGAAAACATCTAACGTGGGAAATAGTGCTTGGAGTACTCGATTCCTCAGCTGTTACACATGTGCTCATCCTGATCTGTTACAGCAGATAATATGAGATGCTACATCACATTTGTCTTGCAGCAGTCCGTCCCTCTTTTATTTTTCTGCAACTGCTTCTTAAATGTATTTACAGCTTTACACGTTAAGCTCACTGCTAAGATGTCTGCATTGTGCCGGTGAAGTCAGTCCTGGCAAAACTGCTATTCAAGGGCAAGAACCCATATCCCTGAATATCCTTTAGCCTAACGGTTTACCATACATATAATTATTTTATAAGCTTAGGTGTATGCTACAACAATTTCCAAAACTAATTATGGTAGCATCTATATATCAGAGCTTGGGGTAGCTCATTTGCAAATGTAACCTAACATATTCTATTTTCTTTACATTTAAAGAAAGCTTTGCCCTGAAAACTAAATACTGATTAAAGCTGTACTCTGCAGCTTTGTGGTGGTATTTTTAATAAAATATTATCCATGGTAAAATGTAAATAAAAAAGCAAATTGCTTCATTCATCATATATTTTAAGCAGTTAAAATGAATGAACTCTCCTTTGAGAAAACATCTGACCAAGCAAAATAATGGTTATGCATTTGAGAAAATGTTTAATGAACTCACTGGTTAAAATGCTGTTATTTTAGAGCCCATTACTATGTGTTTTAAATTAATTGAGGCTGCGTTGCTTGAAAGGCCTTACCCCCCTCCCCCTTTTCTATCCTAACGTACCAAAAATAATTGACCTTAGTAACATATGTGGGAGCAAAGATCTTCCCTGGTCAGGAATGCTGGCTGCATTTTCAAATGTAAGAGCCCACAAGTGGAGGAGTAACTATTCATGAATCTTCTCGCCATAATCATTTGTCTAGTGTCAGTTCAAAGTCAGGGAACTCGCCAAAGATCAAACACATTTTTTCTTTAAACAGTTCTTATTGTAAATATTCTAGCTGGTATTCATTTTCCTTTTCTTCCTGTTCTGAAACATACATATTTACTATGCCAGTAATGTTTGGGTTTTATAGGTTGAAGGAAAATGTACTGCTTGCCTGCAAAGTAAGATTATTTCAAATAATAATGTGTAATCCTTTGGTACTGGAAACTGGGAGAAATTCAATTACATAAAAATAAGAAAATAAACCCCCAACCCCAGAATTTGTAAAAGCTCAAGAATTTAATCTGAACATAACAGTAGATGCCGATCTAATTTGCCCTTTAGGTGAACTTTAAAACTTGTCCTGTTTATATGGTTTAGTAATATGACTTAATGTGTTAGATTTATGCTTCATTAATATTCACAGATAGCAAAATATATATATATGCTCTTCCTGTGCATATCAACTACTAATATCATATTTCTTTTTTGATGGCTTTAATATTTTTATTCTATAGAAAAGTGAAGATGCGATTATCAGTACTGAGTTTTCAAGCCACAGGTTACAAAACTGTAAAAGTATCAAAGACCCATTTCAGACCCAATTACATGATGTCACAGCTGCATCGTTACCCGCATTTGAGGTAACTCCTCCACTCAGCCCAGCCTGAGCCTGCCCTGCTGCAGGTTGCGGGAGGAGCAGCGTTTGCAGCTAAATGTTGCACTGGGCTGAGAGTAGTGCCCACCAGGAGATGCACAAGATGCAGTGGAAGAGCAGCTCAGGCGTGGGGAGGACTCAAATGAGGGAGGTGCACCTGTATTGTGAGTCAAGTGGACTTAGCGGTGAAGGCTGAGGGAGGAAGCTATCAGGGTCCAGGGTGGCCAAACCCAAACTACGAGAATGCCCTTTGGTATGGCATTTATCTGACCAGGTATCACAATGTATGTTTGATTACTCTTTCTAGATTCACCCTTTACAGTATTTTTTTATTGCCGCCAATGCAAGGAATATAAAACATGTATGATGCAAAACATTTTTGTCTGCAGCCTTCATTTCCACCAGTTTCAAAAGAGGAAGCTGTTCCAATTCTGGGGTTTGGTTTTGTCAACTTCATACCAGTTTCTACAGCTGGAGTCTGGCAAGAGGAGCGCTACTCAAAATCATGTTTTGTAACAAAGGTTTCATGCTTCTGGCTGGAAAAAAAAAAAAGAAGCCTGGATTCATGGCATTTTAAAAGGTGCCCATGTAAGGCAAAGGGGATAAAACTCAAGGAGAGAGCCAGACCCGCACCTACGTTCAAGGTATACCCTTCCCAGTAACTTTTTGTGAAATAAAATCCATAGTACCCAAGTCATCCTTGAAAACTGGACAAGATTCTTATAAAACTAAGATTATTGATAAAAGTTTTCAGTATCATTTTCAAAGAACTGAGTTTCGTTTTAAGCAGGCTGTTTTGCATCAGTGTAGCTTGACTTGTAAAAGCAAGATTCTCCTGAACTGGAGGCTGACTTAGTTCTTGTAAAACAAATCTGAATCTTGTGATGGCTTTGAGGGGCCCTTCTGACCATGGTGCCTTTTCAGCTGGGTACATGAAAGAAAAGGAGCCCCATGTTTGTCTTCCTCAGGGTTTCCCAGAAGACAGTCACCTGTCTGGATTTTTGAATTCAATTTTATATTCAAAATACTTTGAATTCAGTCACAAGGAGGTAAATGATCAGCTGGAAGTGTTGGATGCAAAGAGTTATTGTGAAAAGGCAATCTCGCAATATATAAATATAATGCATTTAAAAGAATGTAACTTTGAAAATAAGCCAAAATTACCATTTCCCTGATATCTTTCACATCTACGAATATAGAAGCTGAAATATGTGCATGTGTTGCAGACGCAGACTCCTAACAAAACAGAAGAAACTGACAAAACATAATTTCAGGGAGAATAGAAGCCATTTCTTTAAATGTTTCTCAATTCATTTATTTACATTATCTTAATATTTATATACAATGTACAATAAACTGCTTCATTTTCTTTTATGTTTATAACAGACACTGCTCATGTAATGCATTGTGTGTGTATAATGCTAGCAAAATGGCAGTGCTCAGTCTAAAACTTGATTATTATACAACAATATTATACTACAACAATTATTATAGTGTTATTGTTTTACTACTTGTCTATACATTAACCTATGCATTCTACGTACCATTGCATGGTATGAATATTCCTTTATGAGGAAATAAATATAATTTAATTTTTCACATGATACTAGCCCAATCATGAACTCTGTATTCTCTGCTTTTAATTTAAAATTTGAGTTCAATGAATGTTTCTTCTGTTAAAAAGCATAGAGTTCAGTGCAATGAATGGCATACACTGTTTAAGTTTCAAATCCACGGTTGTTCTGTACAGAATAAAGCAGCTATAGAAACCAATATTTATATATAAACTGCATAAAATTAGACAAAATTTATAGTTGCATGGACAATAACAGTTCATCTAGATTGCCTGAAGTTTGTGCAAGAAAAACTTATAAGAGATTTTTTTTGTCCTGCATGTAGATTAAATTGTGGCACATGTCTTAAACACTTCCATGTATATTTCTTGCCACAATCATTTTTCATTGGATCATGAACAGATGACAGAATACTTTCAGAGGAATGGGACAAGATGGGATTTACCTGAACTGACAAGAACAAAAGGTGTTTAATGAAGTCTAGAATATGCACTAAAGGTCACATAAGAAGAACATTGCCTCAATATTGAAAGTCATTTGCAATTAGAAGCAGAAGTAATTGGATTCCTGTGATACCTCCTTCTTTCCTTTCTATCTGACACACATGGACATTACCTATGACCCTGGATTAAATATTAATACAATGCAGATTTAAAATATTAAAACTTTACATTCATGTTAATAAGTACTGTCAATCTGTTGAGACTCAACATATGGCTAATTTAAGAGTTAAGATCAGATGTTCATAATTCTCTGCATTATCAATGTCTTTTTTTTTTTTTTTTAACTTTGGCATTTCACTGTGGAGTTAAGAAAAAATAAGTTGGCATTTTTCTGGGGCCCCCGGAAAAAGGAATCCTATTTTCACTGTGATCTGAGATCAACAACGCTAATAATTATTATAGACAGGTACAATTTTCTCATTAGGATGAATTCCAGCCTGCGGGGTGAGGTGCCATTCATTAGGGGAAACAAGGACTGTGGAATTGGCAATTCCTAATATTAACATGTGTATATCTGCATTATTCAAATCAAAGGAAGATAGAACCAATAGAGTTTATTTTCATATCTCTATGAAAATAATGCAAATAAAAACATGGGAGGGGTTAAGTTGTTTTGTGGTTTTTGTTTAAATCTTGATAAAGAAGAAAAATATATTTATATGTGTATAGGCATACACTTCAGTGTGGCACTACAAATAAGTGCAAATAGTAATAGATATTTTGAGTGATAGTGTGAAAATCTGCATTTCTGTCACTTCTGAATCTTTCCTCAAAATTTGTCGGGCGTTCAAATTCTTGGTCACTAAGAGGCTCTTCAGGGGTACTGGACGCTTCTAATAGTTCTATTTGAACTGGAACATTAATGTTAAAGATTTAACATATGGGGTGACTTATGATCTTATGAGTACGAAGCAAATAACAAGAAGAGCATTCCTGGAAGAAGTCAGAGCTTGTGCAAATTGTAGGAAAATTGTTGGGTTTTCTTTTGAATTAGGAAAGTGGACGTTCAGAAAGATGGGTGTAGTTTCCCCTATTTTCTTGCATCTAAAAGGGTAGCTCCTGCTTTAGAATCAGATTATATGTCTCTCCTTTCACTCCTCATCTTCTTTTTCATAATGGGGTCTGAACTGCCTTTGTTGTGACTGGTTCTAACCCTCTGTGTTCTCTCTGGACTCTGGACCATCTGCTAACCTTGAGAGAGGGAAGGATTGTGCAGGAAGAAGCACAATAGGCGACGTATAAAGCACATAGCTATCTAGCAGGGGTGAGGAGAGACAGTAAACTGTGATCTCCACAGCTGTTATCCTCACTTCTCATATGGGAAAAATGAGAAAAGAGGAAGCTAGTGTTCATTAAAAAAACTGTTTTAATTTTAAAGCTTTCGGAATGAACCCATTCTAGGGTGATTTTCTCCCCTCCTTTTTTTTTTTTTTTTTTTTGTTGAAGGATTTTATGAAAATGTCTTATTTACTCCAAATTCAGTCTGCAACATTTCAATAACTGCTCTTGAAACTTTTCCACTTTAAAAACTGTGAGAAACTTTTGAAAGATAACCGATGTTGTCAATGACATTGTTAACAATTACTATTTTACAAGTTTCTGAAATGAGGTTATTTTTTATTTTTGCAAGGAACTGAATGTTGAAGGATTTTATGAAAATGTCTTATTTACTCCAAATTCAGTCTGCAACATTTCAATAACTGCTCTTGAAACTTTTCCACTTTAAAAACTGTGAGAAACTTTTGAAAGATAACCGATGTTGTCAATGACATTGTTAACAATTACTATTTTACAAGTTTCTGAAATGAGGTTATTTTTTATTTTTGCAAGGAACTGTAAGAAAAATTTGATCAGTTCCATGCATGCTGTTTGTTCAGTATCACGCAATGCATCAGTGCTAGGACTAGGATTAAAATTCCCAGTGTTAATCTTCTTTGTTCTGACCTTTAATGCTCAGCTCTCTCATTACCGACTCTGCCATTAAAAGCATTTAAATCAACAGTATAATACATTTTTGACAAGGAAGTTTAAATGTAAGCAGAATTAAGGGAAAATTATTAAAAAAAAAAAAATCTGAAGTATTCTTTTATTAATATACATTGTCCATCTTCTAAAATATTGTATGTGCAGCACAAGGTCCTCCCGGTGACCAGCATTTCCAGATTTCAAGTGATGGAGTACAGCTGAAACTGGTGTGAATAAATTCCTTAAACTTCTGGTTGCTGGCTGCCAACTGTCTTTTTCTGTTTCTATGGAGATGGCCGTTAGTTCAGCAAAAGGAAGTTAAGTGAATTCTCTACAATGGTCATGTCCAACCATTGTAGCCTCAGGGCCTAAAATATTCTCCCAAAATAGCCAAGGAGACATAACCAATATTTTTGGGGTAGGTTGTTGGTTCTGGGTTAAGAGCAAAGTGGAGAATTTCTGTGACATGGGAACATAGGCAGCAAGAAAAGCTTAGGAACTCAGTTTTATATTTAATATACACGTTACTGAATGATCAAAAGTTATCAAAGTGGGAGTTATTTTCCCCCCTTTGACTGGAAAATGAATGCATAACCCAAGAAATCTCAACCTTTTTTTTAATGTAAAATACATGGCACCTGTTTCATCAGAAATATCATGAGTGTTCTTTGACATACAGAAGTCAGGACAGAGGGTCATTGCCTTTCTTATCTCCGCCAGATTTTGGGGGTCCCAGACATGAAGCCTCAAAATGTATGTGCTGCTTTTACCAAGCTAGACTGGGTGCAGCAAGGTTTCTTGGTGTTTTCTTTCTTTTCTGTTTAAATCCTGTCCAGCATTATAGTAAAATGTTACTACAGCTGTTGCCTGGTTCTCTGTCTTTAGCAGAACCATCTACTTATAAAGTCACTGCTATGTTGACACACAGGAAAGATTTTTCTTTTCCTTCTCAGCCAAAATGACAGGTGTCTTGAAGCTCATTTTGTTTCTTTTTGTTTCTTTTTTCCTTTTTTTTTTTCTTTTCAGTATTTTGGAGACACAGCTGACATTAAAAGAAACTTTAGTCTTGGGCAGATGTGAAGGAGAGTTTGATGCACAGACTGAGCCTTTGGCTTACCTGCAGGTTCAAGGAGGGTTGGAGTAAGAAGGAGGGGAGCAGCAGACCTTCAGATGACGTTTCCCTTTATGTTCCTCTGTGCTGATAGGAAAATGCAGCTGTGTTGACTTCCAAAGAAAGACTGGAAAAAATCTTACCCAAGTTACAGGTTATGTGTTGGAAGTTTTGACGATAAACCAGTAAATTCTGGGTGTGTGAGAGACATACACTTCCCTCCTGCTGTATTAATATTGTTGCACTACTTTTGAACCTATCTCCTGAAAAAAGAGAATAGGCTTAGAGACCTTACTAGACAATGGCATTTACTGGTTGATCTGAGGGAAAACAGGAAGATATTGGATTAATCTGAAGGAAAGTTCAGGAACTCTTCAAGAAATAGAGAGCAAACATTAGAGTCTGTGTTCTTTCTTTTATCATTGAACCAATGTGTCTCTCCTTTAAAGGCAGAAATGTCTATAACTTTATTTTTTATTCTTGCAGATAATCAGAGTAACTCTACAATCATCAGCACTTCTATTACTTAAACTTACTGAGCACTATCTTATATACCTTTAAAATTGATATTGTAAACCAAACATTTAAAGTTAATTTCTATTCCAGCTAATCAAGAGCAGTAATTAAACACCAGGTTCCTTAAATGATATTCTATCACAGCCTTCATGTTTCCCATCACACTACATATGGTCCAATTGTTTACAGATGACAAAAAAAAAATCCCTGCTCAGATGTTAAATCAAGATGTTTTCTTCACTTTCAAATGGTAGGCTGGCAGCCAATTTTTACAATGAGTTATTCTGAGTTTAAAAAAAAAAAACCCAAAAGGAATAGAAAAGAAAGGAAAAGAAAAGGTTTGGACATTAGGCTTGCATAGCCCATCAATATCAGGACCTGCCAAAATGAAGCAGTTTCCTAAGTGTGTGTTCAACCCCGTGTCGGCATAATCTCTTGGGAAGTTTATCTTTTTTGTGCACATTTGATGTGAAGCTAGAAAAATCAAGAGGAAAATGTTTTATAGCCAGAAATAGGTAACGTGACATCAAAGCATAGACAGAGTTCCCCCATTGGTACTCCTTGGCAGTCTGAATTTCATAGTGTTAAATAGCAGAGGATTAAAGCATCTCAGGGCTTGACTCTGCCATAGTGCCACTGCAAATTTAGAGTAATTCCTTTGTACGCTTGTCTGAAATAAGTACGAGTACAGAAAAGAAACAGGCTCGAATTGTGGACTTTTACGGTGTAATTATTACTGACACTTTTGTGAGATTCCGTTTTGGAAAGAGAAATGGGGTCACAGGTTCTCAGGCCGTGGAGGACAGGAGCACACACTGGAAAAAAAACCCTCAACCTCCAAAGCTATCAGAGATTACGAGACACTGTATTTTGAGTGTGTTGTATCCAGCTTTTTCCAATATGTTCCCACTAGGGAGGGAAGAAGAAAGAATGAAATGGGGTCCCAAAGACAGGAACATGCTACATGCAAAACTCATCTGCATTTTTGCTTTGTGTGGTGTCACATGGACGGCAGGATTAACATGCTCTGCCCTATTTTGATTCCAGCTTTTAGCTTCCCCAGATGTTTGAAGCTGTGTGATGCAAATTTTTAAGCTATTTGTTTCTGATTATCTGGAAGAAGTTGTTGTGTATAAATTTGAAGCTAAAACTGTACGAAGAGTGTAATTGGAACAGAGGCTTTCGCTTGTGCCAAAGGGCTCTGCTGAGGCGGTGGAAATACCCTGCCCCATGGGTTTCTGAAACTGTTTTCTCCATGTGGCTGAGGCAGCAACTTAAAATGTACTTTCAAATTAATGAATGAAAACAATGAAATAGAGGAATAGATTATGCTTTTTAGTTGCTTCAGTGGTGATGCATAGCGCTTTTTCTAACACCTCAGAACACCTCAAAACTGGCTTTTTTTAGATTCTCTCTTCCAACAGCCTTCCTCCTGGCAGTCTTCCTGAGGCACCTACAATAAAAAATAACTAAAGGAACTGAGCAAAAAACTGCCTTTCCAACCCAGCCTTGGAGCTGCTCTCCTAGTCCGCTGTCCCAGCTTTGACTCAGGTTGAACCTAACTCTCGGTGTTGCTTTCAGTCAGAAACGTTCAATTCCCGTTCATAGGTGTACTATATTTGTATAAAAGGGGGAGGATCAGCCCCCTTGACTGTTGTCAGGGTCCCGAGCACTTCATGGGCCAGTTTTGCAGGCAGCATTATAAGTTTCTTTCCACTCGCAGCCCCTGCTTCTGGGGCCAGTTGCAGATGGGTAGGAAACCACTAGAAGGTTAATGCATTTCAGTTGCATTACCCTCCAGCAAGCAGTTGGGGTGAGAAGCTTAAACTGACGAGCTCGAGCGTACCTTCGTGCTTCAAGGTATTGGGGACCCTTATTTCCTGACATGTACACAGATAAATTGGATACTGCTGCTCAAAAAATAGTGAGAAGTGTCTATATTAATCTCACGTGAGGTTTTCAGCTGCCATTTAAGGGAAGTCAAGGGAAGAATGTCGAATTAGCAATATCAATTACTTTGTGGTGGACGGCATTTTGGCCAAATGAGAAAGAGGCATTAATTACAGCCTTGGCAAATGCTCTTGCTCTGCTTTCTCTGGACATAGCGTGGATGTAGCACACATTTAGACCTGGCACACCCACTTGTTTAAGTGCAATATTTGCAAATGAGTTAGATATTTTCTGGCTTTAGGAGCAGAAAGAACAGTGATATTTCAGATTATTGCTGTTTTAATCTTAACAATTAGGAACAGAAAGGCAACCTTTAAATATCAAGAAAACGAACACACTACATAATAGAAAATTGTCATTTTAATGCTGTTTGAAAGGATGAAAGGAAATGCATGCATTATAAATCAATTTTATACTATTTCATACAGGCCTCAGATAAGACACAGTATTTTAATGAAGGCATGACAAAATAAAAAGTCAGTAATTTTTTTTTTGTTTAATACTGAAAATATTTCACGTTTAGATTTAAAGGATACAGAGGAAAGTTGAGTGGTAAGACTTATTTGTAGTCAATAAATATGGCCACTCACATCCCTAGACCAGTCCACACATAACAATGTGGTGAGATTGCGTAATTAACAAATTCAAGAAATCTGAATTATGATATGCTGCGTATCTACTTCTAGATCAGCAGATGAAACTTGCATTTGCATTCTTGATATGTACAGGTTGCATCTAAATATATGTCACCATCAGCATCAAATGTAAGCTGAACGAGAATTTAAATTCCTAAGTTCTCTCCTTGTCTCCGTCCCTCACACATGATGTGTCCTTGAAGTACAGTTTAATGGCTTTGACTTTCAGTTTATCTTCCCTGAGATGACATGCACTTACTTAAGCAAGTGAATATTTATTTGCTGCTTTTCCAACAGAAAGCCCTCGTTTTTTTAGTTTGCTGTGTGTTGGATCTAATTTAAAATTTTGTGAGATATTTTGAGATCACATAATGAAACTTATAAATACTAAAGGACAGCTGAAGTTCTACCAAAGTATCACCAATAGCCTGCAGAGAGAATACAATAGGAATAAACTATTTTTTTATATATTTTGCAAGGGAAAATTTCAGTTTTATCACTGATTTCTGTTTGAAAAATTATTGTTGTTATCCATCATGGTTTGCAAGCACAACATGTTAGGAAAGGTTTATGCTAGTGTTTTCCAAGAATGGTTAAATTAGCCATGCCTTATTACATAGATGTTTAACTGTAGATTTGTCTTGTTGGGATGGAGATGGAAGACAGGGGAGGGAATACATAGCAATCACAAAAGCAGCATATTGTATAGTGCAAGTCTTCCCTCTTGTACTAGCCGGAATTGCTTCTGTCAAGTGAAGGTTTTGAGTTGGAAAGCCTGATTCTGATTTGATCTTAAGTCATATTTCTTTAAGATTATGCAATAATGAACAAAATAAAGGTAAAAAAAATGCAAAGAGATTTGTGGGATAGGATCGGAGAGGAAGCATTTGTGCATAGCAAAGGCAAAGGCACTGAAATGAAGACCAAAACCCTGAACATTCTTGCAACACTCTGATAACGGACGCTCTGGAACGTTCTGTAAGCCTAGAAGTCTAGCTTCGTTCATTGCATTAAACTACTAAGTTTCTCTTTTGAACTTTTTTTTTAAATTAAACAAAACCTGAACTTAAAATGTAAATTGCTGTGTGTGTTCAGGTGTAATTTTATGGACTCAGTCTAGGTTTATGAGCCCTCCAAAAAGAGTGCTTGGCCCATAAAACTTTGAAAACAAGAATATTAATTCATCCTTAGCTGTTATTTGTAGGGCACTTCTACATAAGCTATAGGATTGAGAAAGCAGTTATATGACAATGAATCTGCAAAGTGATAATATCATATATATTCTATATTTATATTATATTACATATAATGCAAATAAAAGTGATATTTACATTCTAAGTTTTCTTTGTATTTTACAAAATATCCAAACAAATGATTGTCGTTTGTGGAGAAAGCATGTTTGATTTTTGGAAAGTGTGCCTAAATCAGTTTGTCCACTCTCTTTGGTTTGTAATATACTTAATAAAATTAGAAAATTGATTATGTTGGCAAAGGAAATAAATAATGTGAATGGGACACAAAGGCAGCCTGGTTTGTTATGAATAAACTATCCAGAATTAGCAAAATTAAACCAAATGTAACCACACAATGAAAAACCAAAGACTGGATCTCAGTCTTTAATCCCTGGTAGCTAGAGGTGGAAGAACATGGGAAAACAGTATGGCCAAAACTTGTGAGAAAGAAGGGGAGTATTACCACAATCTGGTAGCATAAAATGCAGTTCAAGAAGAAAGAGGGAACAGTGGACAGATATTCTGAACCAAACTGCCTGGCCTGCATGGAAAAGATGTACCCTTTTATTTTTTTAATATTCTTTTTTTAAATCAGTGCCTAAGGATGTGAAAATATACTACTTTCAGTAGACTTAGGCAAAAAGCCCTGCTCCTCTGATTGTTTCTGCCTATATTTAAGAAACACTGGATAAAACAAGCAGAGGATACCTCCTTCTGTCTTCTCAAATCTACTTCAGCAACCTGATTCCTAGAGGTTGGACACCTGACTTGACCAAGCATCAGATCCAACCCAGAGACTCCAAAAGCTCTTTGGACTAACCAAAAATGACATAAAGGACAGGTCTGAAGCTAGACTTCTCCTTCACAAGAACAGAAGATCTAAGGTCTCAAGGAACATTCATTCACAGGCTGGAATACCATAAGGTGTTTAACATAAATACCTGCTATTGCCATTTCTTTTCTTCATCACTTGTCCCCTTACTTTGCATATCTGCACTGCAAACCAGGTGTTCAAGTAGTTTCTAAAACAGTACTTTTTTTTTTGCCAGATTTAAATTCTTGGAGGAAACAACTCCCAAGTCATGCCAGCGTGTTCTGGAGCAATGTTTGTGTTGGCACCCATGAAGGGGCAGGATTCAGTGGAGGAGGGTTAGCCTGAGGAGCAGGGAGTAGAGATCAGGCAAAACCTTAAAGAGTTAGATGTTACCATCCAAGATCTGGAGTGTCAGATCATGGTGGAAAGGGAGAATTATGAGTTTGCTCTGTGGACCTGTAAGCGGTATCTAAGGAGTAATTGTTGCTTTAGTAGTTGTATAGTATAAATTAGCCAATTTAATTTTAAGACATGCATACCACTTTTGTCACTAGTTTTTATTGTCTGTACCAAAGGAATATGGTACTGGAAGTTTAAAAAGAAGAAACTTTTGTAGGTCACCTATTTCATCTTTCCTGCAATTCTGAATTGTTCCCTACAGTACATTTTCTACTTCTTTGTAACTTTCCAAATTAAAAACAGAAGCAATGTGTGTAAAAATATTAAATTAACATTTATTTGACAATAAAGCAAATTACATTTATATGTGAACTTCTCAATTAGCCCTGTAAAGCTTCCTTGGGACCACTATGCTGTGAAATCAGTAACATATTTTTATGTTGCATTAAAGATAGATATGAACTTCGTGTTAAGGAAAGGCCACTTTAATTTTCTTTTCAAGTTCAGAAATTGTGGAATGAATTTATTGTTTATAAAAGGAGGCAGAGTGATAGCACTAGAAACTGGTTTTGTTTATATACAAAGTGGGAGTACAAGTAGAAGCAACTGAATATTTCTTATCTTTCCCTGACAATGCACAGCTACACTTTTTCTGGTAAATTCTTTTTAGTACAGTACCACTTTTCCTTTTTGACAAGAGGATTTTAATTGAATTTGGCACGATAATGTAAGTTCTGCACCCACTTAAGTTATAGTATGGCAAAGCATGGGGTTTACTTCTGCTGAGATAAACATGACATTCAGGCTACATTGCTTCAACACTTAACCTTTTTGGCTTTGTCTTTAATGCTATAAAAACCACTTGTGTATAAACAACTTGTAAAGTCCAAGTTGAGCGCTATGCTGTAGTTTTGCAGTAAGGTACATGTGCTGGTTTTGGTCTTACCCATGGCTGCAATCCCTCCAGGGGTGTACCTCCTCTGTCGTGGGTTTATCCATGGCCCCACGTTGGGCGCCAAAAAGGACTGTCGTGGTTTAACCCCAGCTGGCAACTAAGCCCCACCCAGCCACTCGCTCACTGTCCCACCAGTGGGATGGGGAAGAGAACTGGAAAAGTGAGAAAACTCACTGGTTGAGACAAAGACAGTTTAATAGGGAAAGGGAAAGCCATGCACGCAAGCAAAGCAAAACAAAACAAGGAATTCATTCACTCTTTCCCATGGGCAGGTGTTCAGCCATCTCCAGGA
>NW_008796211.1:2460852-2464653 GCF_000699145.1 Aptenodytes forsteri
CTGTGTGTCAGCACTGCTCAGCAGTAACAAAAACATCCCTGTGTTATCAACACTGTTTCCAGCACAAATCCAAAACACGGCCCCATACTAGCTACTGTGGAGACATCCCCATCTGCCCCATCCAAAACCAGACCCGTAAAGCAGCTGAGATGGACCATGGGATGGTCTTGATCTTCTCCAGCCACTGCCAAGAAAGTGTTAAAAACTTGAAGAGCTTATTTCCACCAGGATTCTTTGCTGAGATAACTATCCTGCGTCTATGATATGATTGTGAAAAATTTGCACAAAACCCCTTTGCAAGACTCAAACCTTCACAGACTTGTCTCCTGTCAATAACTATATGTGGGTCTTCTTGACACCTGTAGGAATACCTAGGTTGTAATTTCTTACTAACTCACCCAATAAGGACACCCTTCATGCATAGCAATAATAAGGTGTTCATATGTATACAGGGATGTTGCATGTACCAAGTAAAATTTGTCTGTAAACCGGTTGGTGCAGTTTCTGTTTGTGCAGACAAAAAATAAAGGATATGTCTGCCAATACCCACATTAATTCTAGCAGCAGTTTGTCTGAAGATGCCAGCCTTCCTGTACCTGTACCAAAACAGTCATTAGATTTATTTATGAGAGACAATTGTTTACTACCAATATCAAAAGCTAACTATCCCCTGATGGATCTTAAACAACAACAACAAAACCCACCCTACCAGGACCCATGGGATTTGTAGACCGATTCTGAAATTTTGGATACTTCTGGAAAAAAGCAGATCAATTCAGTAGAAGGATAAGTTATCTCCAGTACTGTAACAAATAACAAAAGCTCAACATATACTAAAAGTAGAAATGAAGCAATGTTTTTCCTCTGTTTAATTTTTTATCAGCAAATCTCGAAACTTGATTTTTTTTGTTGAAGACCAGATATGGAATTATCACACAAGCATGGCCATGAGTCTTATTACTTCTGACCCTTAGTTGAAGCCCAGGTACTGTTAAAATCTCACAAGAATACTTGTTCCTAGAACATTTCCAGTTTGAAAAGTTTTAAATATACCTTTTAGATAAGTACAAACATTTTAGGTATTATGGTGAACCATATGAGGTTTATCCATAACAACTATTTTCCTTCAGTTCGAGTGGATAAACAGACACAGTTCCAATTCTGCACACAATTGGTTCATCATTTTTTCCTATTTCATTTCCGACTTTTCTAAGATTTAGCTTGATGTCTAAAACACATAAAAAATCCCCCAAAATACCTGATCATAAACATGAGACCACAAAAGGGGTGGGACAGAGGTTTTACACATTATTGTATTTGGATCTCAGTACAAGCTTTCCACCAAAAACGTACAGGAGAAATAGTGCTTTTCCAAGTGTTTCCACAGTGAAGCTGACTTTGCTATCAGATCTTAGGAAAAGTCAGACAAAGTGGAAGGTCACTCACATTTTTTAGTATAATTACAACACTGTAAAAGAAACAATGGAATTAAGTTCTTTGTCTTGCTGCATGGAGCAGCAGAGAATAAGAAGGTACATGGAAGGCCACACCACTCAGTTTCCAAAGCGTCTTGTGAAATTACCTCTTGTTCCTACTAAAGGAAAAGGAAAAAGTAAATACGCGGTGTATGTGGGCATACTGGAAAATGAGCTAAAAGTGTGCTATCTTTTTTATATATTTCCTTTGTAATTAATGCTCTTTTCCAACTCATTTTTACCATATACTAGTGCCTTCTGATAGATCATGGAATCAGGCCAAAATATATATCACAAAATGTCCCTTTTCATGATGATCTTGAAGGTTTGGTAGATCTGCTTATACAAAGTTCTCACAAATATTGAAGATCCCAATTAAATCTTTCCTTTTCCCTTTTTCACTTCCAATTGCTTACTTCAACTAAACAGCACAGTAGCTATTACAGCATTGTGGTCTTCACAGTTGAAGCTGAGGAAGATCAGAGTAGGTTTAAGGAATTTTGTCTGGTCACTATGCCAGGTGCTGCTTCCGCCAAAAAATATCTAGATTTTATAGGCCCTAGGGCTGTCAACCTGCCATATCCTTGGGCTATTATTCATATGTTAAAATAAGAAGTTGGCTTGGCTTGATAAACTAGAGCCCTGGAGAACAGTGGGAAAGCTCAAACTATATAACTATTTTTGTAAGTCCCTACAAAAACTTGAACAAAATTATTTATTTGCATATCCTGAGCGGTGAATCTTACATGATATACAACTGAAATAATTTATAACTTTACTTCTTTTATTTTTTCCCTTCTTTCTTAAGCTCATGACTAGTTGCACAGTCCTTTCAGAAGACAAATTTTTGATGCTGAATCAATGAGTAAGATCTGGGAGCTGCTGAAATGAGTTTGCCGTTGACTTCTATGTAATACAAATTCTCTCCTACATATACATTTGTTTGCACTCCATGAAGTAACATGGTGTAAGTAAACACGCATCCGTCAGTGGCATGTAAGAGCAAGTTGAGGAGGAATTATCTAACGAGTTCATAGGACTTTCCACTTAGCCACTCGAAGGAACTTTGAATCAGCTTCCCACAGATTATACCATTGCTATGCTTTAACTTTTACCATTTTCCCACTGGGAGAAGAAAGGACTGGTATTTAAAACAATTGAATCTGTATGGTCTGGTAATGTAAAAATACTTTAGGATATTTCCCTTCACTAATACTGAAAACTGGAGGCAGGCAAACAGTCAAGAGGCCATTCTGGACATAAACAGGTAAGGCCACGATTTTCTAATTCAGAAGAAAGGTTTGAGATACTTTGACACTTGGTGCACACAGATGAAGAATATGCCATGAAAGGATATTGTCATGGTGTTACTCAAAGTGTGTTTGAGTAATATGTGTGAAGAGGACACATATTCTCCAGCTGTCTTTTACTCTGCCCAGTTCTCTTCCTCTCTTAAATCTTTTTCCTTTCCTCTTCTATTGAAAAATCCAACTTGCCAAGAATCAATGTAGGCAGAGAGTAATCCAACAGCAATTAGAGGTAGTAGTTTCCATAAGTGATATTTATGTCTGAAATGTACCCGTAATAAAAATAGCAATTAACAAGTTTAAAAGAGGACGCAGCAGATGAACTTTTCACTGTTTGTCTCAGCTCGGTTGGCACAGTGAGACAAGGCTACTCTCACAGACCCTTTGCAATTTCAGTGCTGCAGGATGGTGTGCTGGCAAAATGTTTAACAGGCATCTTGAGACTGCCCACTGCACTACATAGTAATACCCCTCAAATTAATTAGATGAATAGGACAATGCCACTCGTATTCAATTATAACTCTTTATAATTAAAAATTTGTTCTGCAAAAAAAAATTGAGTACATTCCACGAAAAAGATGGGTAAGTTTCTGTAAACCAGAAATACGACTGCAGGTTTATCGGATTGTATTCATTACTGAACGGTGACAATTTTCTGTAAGATTATCGCACCTGCATAAAAAAGGCTTGTTCAATTCCAACGTTGTTATAGAGTTTTACAACATTTTCCAGAGAGTTTTTAAATTCAATCAGGCTGCCCAATGCTTAGCATCCAAAACATTATAATTTCTCTATCATTATTTGTAAGTAAATATCCTGTAATTACCACTGGAAGCATCAGAAGAAGAGCTTAGAAACTCTAAGAGGAGGAGAGGAGAAGTGGGTTGATGGGAGATTTTCTAAAGCAAATAATTGAAGACTATATATTCAAGGCCACTAAATAAACTGTGGTGTCCTCCTCAAATCTCTGAAAGTCATTTCGTTCTCAGAAATGTATCTTGTGAAACAGACTGTATTAA
>NW_008796211.1:2464680-2467951 GCF_000699145.1 Aptenodytes forsteri
CCATTTAAAAAGTAAAGTGCAAAAAAGGAAATCCCAGGGCATGGTGGGGTTTTTTTGGGGGGGGCGTTGGTGGTTTGGGTTTTTTTTCCAAGGCAGGCAGAAATTAACTACATACATAGTACTGTTTATAAAAGATTAGAATTTATCCTCCTCTGAGCATTTAACATAGATTTATCTTGACCTGAACTCCCTTGTTTAAATACAGATTGGAAGGGAATGTTTTGGTGAACCCTGAGGTCAGTGTAACTCCCTTTGACATGACATAGTTAATATATCTACTTCAGCCTGATAAAGCCAGACAAACAGATCCTTTTCTGTCAGCCAAAAGACATCTTTTCAGGAAAAGAAGAAACAAATTCGGGCAAACGTGAGCGCCACCACCCGGAAAACCTAGAAGCACAAAAAGTGATGAAGGTTTGTTTACTTAAAAAAAAAAACAAAACAAAACCAGACCAAAAATCCCCTTCATTTTTCCCTTTCTAACTGTGTATACAGCTTTTGTCCTGAAAAATAAAAATAAAGCTAGGACTATACAAGTTATCAATGTGATAATGACCTCCTCTGGCCTGATTCACTGCCCACTCACCCCAACCCTCCCTTACTTTTACATATCCTCCAACATAATAAGCCTGCCACCACTAATGTTATAAAGTAGTAATTGTGCCTAATTGGTAGGGAGGTGACAGACCATTCTGGTAATGTTGTGAAACTGTAAGAAAGGAGGAGTGAGAACATTCACAGACCCAGCAGTAATTATCCACTAATTTGGCCTGTTTGTGTGGGGACAGCTCATTATAGCCCTTAAGAAACCTCAGAATAAAGAGAGAAAGTAGGTAGGAGGTAAGGTTAAATAATTAGTGTTCAGCAGATTTTTCTTTTTTTTTTTTTTCTTCCTTTAATTCAAAGAACAGGATTAGGGAGGGAGAAATGTGATGAGTGTAACAATTGGGAATGGTGTAATATCGCCTTCTAAGTGAATTTTACATATTTGAGAGCAAACACAAATAGTTTACAAGGCGCTGTGGGAAAAATGACATATTTCAGTGGTCCTCTTGAAGTATGACAAAACTTAACAATTTTAACTTTATGATGTTAATTTTATGCACTTCAGGTATTTTATGAAACCAAATTTTAGACTGAAATGGAATTCTTAACTTTAGTTTTCTAGTTAATTTGTATTTTTTATTGAATATCCTAATGTGTACTTCAATCCAAAGTGTAATTCTTTACATTTCTATTAAGAATATATATCCGGATTTTTTTAATCTCTATTGTTTCTTCAGTATAAACTAGCTTGAATATAAACTATGCTTGAGAGGTCACACATTAGATTTTAAAAGTGGGAGTAGTTTGGGGAAGGGGGAATCACTTATTTTCCCAGCATACAGAATTATACTGATTACCCTTTCCCACTGAATGGGCTGGTGATAATTTATAAAAATGAGCAAAAATATCTCCAGCAATCTTCAATATCTCTCAGATCTATAATTTTATTATGTAGTTTCCAATCATTAAGGAAGTCATTCCTGAGACTGATCAACAGAAGTAACTAACGTGGTCTTTTTGAAAACCACTAAGTATTTTGAAAAATTTATTAGTTCTCAGCTAATAAGCTGTGAAAGTCTGAAACACTCTTCAGAGATAGGATACTAAAAGTTAATAACAGAAAGACCAAAAATAAAAAGGCCATTGTTCTCATCCTCTGTACATAGTTCTATGATCAAGCATCTTATTAGGCCTCTTTTTACATAACCAGTAGTACAGTTCAGTTTCCTATTGGACAATCATGGGAAAGATTAACAAAAATCTACATTAGGAAGCGTTTCCTTATTTTCATTCTAAATTGACTTTTGCTCAGTTCTCCCACGTCCTTCTGCTACTCTCCCTCAATTCCTTTCCTTCTTTTTTCCTGTTTGAATTCCAGATACTTGTTGATGTTGAATAGCTTTAGTCTGGTTTTATTTATAGAAATTACTCAAATTAAAGCTATAAAATTAGATTTTGCTTCATTTAGTCACCATTATAAATATTTTCTTCTGTAAACAATCTTACTAAGGACTAATTCTAGTAGGATTTAACTAGGACCATACATTTAAAGTTTAAGGATATTGCATTTAATTGGAAGGTTTCTGTTTAGCGTCTGAAATTCAAGTCACACTAAATGTTCTCCCTCGTGTAGCTGCCTATTGCATATTTCCATCATTCTAAAGTTGTGTAGCTGTAATACTTTTAGTATTTACTGTACTGCTGAATTATAACGGGATTCGAACAAGAGAGAATTAGAGGCAAAAGAGGACATACAATACTTCTGTAGCTCTGAAAGCTGGAACTGGACCTTGTGTGTTGAATGTGTATTGACTCAGACTCTTAATTAAAATATTTGCTGCTCTTGCAAGCTATCTGGTAAAACCAGGGTGCTTTTGTTTTCGTCTTGGCAGTTACGAATAGAGACTGAAAGCTTCAGACCTGCCTTGTTCTGAGCAAATGTGTCTCCTTTCTCTCTCCCCACTGCCTCGTCCTCCCAACCCAGGGTTTCAGGAATCCCGTAGCCTGCTTATCCTGTTATTGCTCTAGATTGGAGGGGTAGTTAATTCATCGAATCAGTCCAATCCTTGGCCTCTCTGCTTATACCACTAGTCAGGATGGCAGTTAGTGTTTTTGTTATTTTCTTTAAATACAGGCACCTGCTTTTAGGAGCTGAGTTGCTGCCTCATTCCGTATACATCACCAAACAGCCAACAGATGGTGATAATGTTCATTTTCTGCGCGTAGCGTAATGTTCCTCAGCAGAAGGCCTGAAGAGAAATGGGGACCAGACAAGAATACAAAGTTGTTGCGTCTCCATTCTTACTGCTGCCAAAGCATTATTTTCTCAAATGGGACTGTACAGTTTGAATACAGAATATGTCACTGATTAATATAACCTGTTATTACCAAATGAATTGTCTTGTTTGGGCGTATTGAAAGGTTCTTTATTATAGAATTTCAGTTATGTGGTGTTCTTTATATGATCTTGTATCTGTTACCTGCTTTTATAATATATGTCCTATCTACTCTGTTGATCTATTTACCTTCTTATGCAAGTTGCATAAGAATCGTTCTCTTTTTTCTCCTATGTATATGAGATGTATGTATATATACATGTGATATATGTATAGTACTATAAAATAGTTTTTCTATATATTGATTATAATGGTATTTGGTGAATGTGCATCTATTAAAGGAAAAAAATATTTGATGTAATTATAGATTATGGATGAGCATTGATGGG
>NW_008796211.1:2467980-2468644 GCF_000699145.1 Aptenodytes forsteri
TTGTCCAGTTGAAGTTAAGGGAAAAAATTCAGAACCTGTGGCTACCTTCATAAGAAAATATTTTGTAGGATGATGAGTATGTTAATAGCAATAAGAGACTGACAGGGAAGAAAAGTAGAAACTTTAAATAGAAATTACTGAGAAATGCAGTTACTTCTTTTATTTTAACATAGGTTTTGGCTTTTAATGGTTTATGACTGCCTTGAAAACTCTTCACTGTGTATATGTATCTTCCACAGCAATTGAAATCGAGTTCATCATAAAAAAGTTAGTTGTAGAATCACATGGAAAAATATTTACAAATAAAAAAGGAGAAAAAAGTTCATAAAAGAAAGAGCATAATGCCTTTCCTAGGATCAGTCCACTACGTGCACTGATTTCATACAGACTTTGATGTCAGTTCCTTTACAGCTTGGTGTACAAGATGCATCTGTCTTCTATCAAATGGGACAGAAGGGGTCTACCGCTGCTCTTAAGGTTTCACAGCATTTCTTCATAAGTTTAAGAAAAAAAGAAATAAAAAACCTTACATTTCATAGATGACAACGCAAAAAAAAAAAAAAATTCTTAAGGAAAACCTAAGGCAATTCAATATTAATAAAAATATGGACTTCATTTATTTTGTGGAAATACAAGGAAAATTGCCAGTCTTTTGCAATTTTGT
>NW_008796211.1:2468657-2476157 GCF_000699145.1 Aptenodytes forsteri
ATTTTCATTAATTTGCTAACGCTATGTTTACTGATCTTATTATAACCATTACTGAAAAAAAAGGGACATGTAAATGTATGGGACAGAAATCGGGGTTCTGAGTATTCGCTTGGGCCTCATGAGCAAAGAGCCTTCAGTAATTTTTCTATACTGCAATTTAATGCAAACTTTTGTACCTGTGCTATTCGGACGTCTCTTCCCAACCTTTATCATATTGTGGAGCTCTCATCAAAGCTGTCGACGTTGAGTTTTCTACTTGCAAAATAGATTTTTTTTTCCCCTCAAAATAGTATTCAAATTGACTTTCTTTTCTTTGGGGCTTTTACTCATGCCAGGTTTGTGGAGAGGGATGCTGAGAAACAGAAGAGCCAGAAATCTGCAGTGGGAAACCACAGGTTTCCTTCTGGAGGTCTTTGCTCTGAATGTTCCTGGAAGTCTCAAGTACACTGCAGAAAGAAAAGAGTTAATAAGTGTGAAGTCAACTTCATATTCTTCAATATTCTAGTCTTCTAGTCCTCCATCTTCCCTTGTAAAATAAGGTTCCGCTGTAGCCCATGTCTGACCTTCATGGAGATATTGTAAGAATAAATGTAGTCAATATCGTGGAGGTTTCAGTTACGAAGACCATGAGCTGTGAGTTTTGTAGAAAACTTCTGCATGGCAAACCTTGTAGTATAAAAAACTTGAGAAGTCATAGGTGGTCAAAAAACAGTGCAGAGAGTGAGCAGATATCTGTACATGTTCAGGGCACCTGCTGCTTTTTTTTTTTGGCTTACATTTCCCAGAATTGATATTTGATCTCACAAACACTGCAAGATCTGTTAGAAAATTATAGTTATACATACATTTCATGTTCTACTTTTCATCAATTTCTTTTTTAATAAGTTTTTAATATATCGGGTTTTTGAGCTTTTTTAATCAAATGTTTTTGACTGTCTTGTATAATCTTGATGCCTTATGCCCCTATGCTCTGTAAAGGCCTTGAATTCCCCAAAACACATTGCATCAATATAAACCATAACATTAACAAGCTGGTTTACAAAGGAGAATGATTATCATCCATCATGGCAAATGTATCGCGCTTGGCAGATCAGGATATTGAGCTGAAAGAGGACATAAGACAAAAAAAAAAAAAAGAGAATTTTTCAGGAAGCTCCCTGATATTTCTGGGTTTTGAATGTTCCTCAATAAATGGCTGAGAAAAATCCGGCTTCCAATAATCATATTTTTATTAAAAAATAAATTGTAAAAAAAAATCATTGACACATTTCCTCTTTTCTTTGGAAAAAATCAAACCTTCCAAACACAATATTCCTTTTTATAGGAAATTTAAACAAAACAGAAAAAAAAAAATATCTTTTTAGTTATTTTACAACACAAATTACTTGATGATTAACAAAAAGGTCTTAAAAAAGCTCATATTGACATTTACAAGTAACACTGCTTCATGTAATAAATCGCAGTTATAGATGACTTCCAGAACTCAGGAGACTTCTGAAGAAAAGATGTACCCCTGTGACCTCCTAGGAGATTAACTTCATGCAAATAGCAAAGGCAGGCAAGATTTTGGAAATTGTTTGGAAGATTCTTGCAAGGTAAGTGGAGGAAAGCGTTGCTTTTCAACCAATTGAAGAATGTGTTGGTGAAATGCAAAAAAAGTGCCAGCTAGAAAGTATTTAGAAAGGACTGAGCTGGAAAATAGGGAAGTGAGACATGGTTATAGAGGCAATGAGCAAGAGGACACAAGTTAGAGATGGTAAATTTTTTTTTTTTAAAGCAGATTAGGAGAAAAACAAGCAAATATATAACATTAGTCTACTGCTAGATGAAGCTGATAATATTCTTTGTAATATAGAGAAAGCTGAAATATCCAATAAATGTTTCTGGTTTATATTGGAAGGAAAACCTAGATAGAGTATTCTTATCATATGACAAGGAATTTACTTTTCCTTTAAAGAATAATGGAGGATGTGAAAGCAGCTGCCAAACAAAATATTTTAATAGAAAATCCATTTAACTTGTATTCAGTTTTGTAAATCTTAGAAAATCAGGAAAAAACTAGAATATGGAAAGAAACCTAATCTTGTACTAACATTTAAGGAAGGATAAACCTTTTGATGTAAACATCCCTAGACCTGTTGAGCCCATACTATTCCTAAGGCAAGACAATGGAATACATATTGTAGGGCAATAAGAACAAAATTAATGAGATATTAAAGGATAGTATGTCAACCGACATGGGTTTATGAAAAATAGATCTTGTCAAACTAATATTTTTTATAATGTTTCATATTTCTATGGTTTTTGCTAAAATCTACTTAATAATATTTGGGCCTGTTACCAAATTATGCACTGCATTTGACTGCAGGAATAAAGTATTATGAATCAAACATGGATTATAATCCTAGTTAACTGATTACAACTTGGTTTACTGTTAAATGTAAAAAATAATTGTGAACGTATTTTTTTTTCCAAATATGCTTGGTTTTGTTGGAGCTCAGGTATTAGTTGTTAGTGCAATGCTATTTAATATTGTATTGACAATAAATAGATGAAAATACAATATCATTAGTGACAGAGTTTGCTGATGACAGAAAGACTGGGAAAGTGGTAAATAGTGAAAATGACAGATGACAATGACAAAGATCAATCTCTATGCATTGGTATTCTAGATAGAAATAAATAATGTCTTTCTATGCAGCCGAACACAGGGTCCACAGCATTGACGGTCATGCTTAAAGAAAGAGAGCTCATTCCTGGGAAGCGGTGATGGAAAACATATGAAAGCAGTGGTAGGCTGTCGACTGGGCAAGAGCTTGTAAAACCATGCATGGGCTACAAAAGCTGATGTTCCTCACAGCTCTATTGAGGAGGGAATGATAAGTAGTAATAATGAAGTAGTGTTTTTGTGCTGTAGCTCATATAATCTTAAAATATCACCACCTAAATAATTCACTTACTTTATCCTGTGAGAGTCTTGACAGCATAGTCACTGCTACCTATAAATCATTAGTGTCTCGGAGGAAATACAAAGTTTACATCACTCTAAGAATCTATTCTTTCTCCCAAAAAAGCCACTAAATCTCATTCAGGGCCTAATGCCACATGGACAAGATACATGTAGGTGTTTGTCGAGGCTGGACTGGCCATAAGCCTGAGACCTAAACATCTAATGAACTGCTTAATGGCAATACATTCTGTCGCTTATCCAAGTCAAATGCAAATTAGTGCTAAAGAAAAAAAAAAAAAAAGAAAAAAAAACATGCAAATTAAAATTGACTTACCAAAAGCAGTAGGGGAATTTTATTTTTGCATGTGTTTTTCTTTTCTTTCCAGGGGTTAAAACTGTTGGAACCTGATTAATGAATTCTATTAGCGGAACAATATTACATGCTTCAGACTAAATATTTAGAAATATTGTTTTTTACCAAATCTTCCAATAAAAATAATAATTGTAAACTAAATATGAGAAACATAACTTGAGCTAATAATGTAGATCAATATATTTATTTTCGTTCTGTCTTCAGAATGTCCAGAGTCAAATTCATAGATAATCATTCAGTGACTTTAAATCCAGTGTGGCTTTGTGAATATGGAACAAACAATTCATTTATTATTCAACACTTGGTAGTATAAATTAAAACTCGATTATTCAAATAAACCATGTGATATTGTTTTGGAGGTAATCTGAGTGAGCATAATGATGATAGGTCTTGACCCAAAATCTTTGAAAGAAGACGACCACCAATTAAAAAACAAAAACAGAAGAAAAGAAAACTTGACTTTTTGCTTCACCACACCTGGAAGTTGAGATGTGATCTCAGCTTGATGACAAGTTTGTCTGTGAAAAAACAGTTGATTTAAAAAAAAAATAGGACCAGATGTATTTAAAAAATGGTGGTAGTCTTTGACTGAGGTGCCATTACTTTAAAACGAATAACCAACCAAACAAAAAAACTCCCAAACAAACAAAACCCCAAAACTAAATATACTAAATATTATTTGATGGTTTTCTAGGTATTTTCTCTTAAATCACACGTGACATAACTAGCCACATATGCCTGATTCTGGCTAGCAATACCACAGCTGGATCCTTTAGGTTAAATTTAATTACCTTTGTACCTACATTCCAGCAAAAAGCATTGAAAATGTTGTCCCCTGTCCCCTGCAGCTTTCGGTAAGCAGAAGCCTATTACATAAACTTATAGCAAGCGTATTACATTTACTAATCTGTAATTATCTTTCCTCACCACAACATCATTTGACATGTAATAAGGGTGTTCACGGGCTATTCCAGCTTTAAGGGGTGTGGTTGTATCACTTTCTGCCTCATTTAATCATCTCTGGTCATACGAGCACTCTCAATACAAATTTAATGTTCACCACTTTGGTGAATCCAAGCATCAAAGCTAAGATATGCATCCCCTAAACATTCACATGGAAACTTTTCTGTACAAGACACTCCTTTTTCCACTTTCTCTCTTTGAATTTCTAGTAAATAACTGTTTGGAAAGGATTTTGTGAGATTTGTCTCCAACAAATTGTCTACAAATTTCTGACCATTAAGTAAAATGCAGCAATATTGAACACTGTGGTAACACTGTGCCAGAGAGCTCAGGATAAGTATGCACAGGGAACCGGAAAAGAGTTCAACTGGTACCAAATATTTTGTGGAAAACACTCCTCTTCTGAGATACTTGAAATTGCAAATGTGACGCGACATTGTCCTGTTGGTAAATTTAAATCATTAAAGGAAAACAGAAAAGGTTGGGCAAACCCACAACAGCCACAGAGCTTTGTTCTCTGATTTTGCCTCTAAAAGCATCATGTTCAGAGGTGCCAAAGCAACAGCCGTCTGGCCAGATTTCTGCACTCCACTGGAATCACTGATGGTAAAAGTATCGTCAATGTCCCACCACCATGGGAGCTGTTCTGTCATCTTAAACTTCTTACATCATTCCTTACTGCTTTAACCTGAGACGTGCTCATTGTAGCACTCTCAGTCTGAGAAATGGATGTGTGGGCTCACAAGCCAGGTTTTGTTTCAGAGAACACAGAAACCTGCACTACTGTGTTTGTTATCAGAATCTGATCCCTTGGACCTGTTCGTTCAAGGACAATTTTCTGAAACCATCATTTTTATCTATTTTTTAAAGTAGCGTTGAAGTGGTTTTCAATGGAATCTTTTACACGCTGGTGGTTCATTGATTTCCCCATTCAATTACAATAACCAAACAGGCAAGGAACAGTGGTTTAAGTGGAAATTCAGTTCCACCAAATTTCTTCTTAGCAGATGACCAGAGAGTGCTGAGGTCTTTGGTTAAGAAAATGAGAGAACTAAAAGGAACTGTTCCCCAAATATATATTAACTATTGGATGGCAGAGCTGCAACGTTAAAAAAAACCCTCAGAGTCCAGAAAAAACTCACCTAATTTGTAGCACATAAAGGAGGGACAGATTTTTCATACTGTATCCAATTGCGATTAATGTAATGAGTCATAGAAATTGAAATATAACCATTGTGTTTACAGATTTGAGGCCAGAATTCTTGTATGTTGGGCAAATTAAAATATCTCTGCCAGGAAGTGAAATGAGACCTACCAGCTGGAGAGAGACTGGATAACAAGTAAATGGACAATTTGACTTGTTGGTTATCTGTACAAAATGCTAATAATATTGAGAACCAAATTTAAATACATTCTAGCAATATTTTTAGACTGTGCATGTAAAAGATTTATGGTCTATAAATATATTTAATGTATTATTTTGTATACATATGTTTATATACACTTCCACAAATATGGGTCATTCTATTCCCCACCTTTTGTGAATATGGGAATAGGCCCCAGGATCTGCTTCTGGGTTTTGTATATATTATATTCAACTTTGCAACATGTTTACCTGTACATGTGGCTTCTTTCAGCCTTATTCTCGCTGTAATCAACAGATCGGTTCATGTACAGGAAAATCCAGGTTTTGCAGAAACTGGCTACCTTTCTTGGGCATTGGTCCTAACCCACTACCTCCACACTGTGGTAGTGGTGCTTAAAGAAGAATGCTTAGAGATAAGGAAAATGATAGATTTTTTCCTTGCGATATCCTGTGTCTTCTTTTCCCAAGAGGGTCTTTTCCCGGCAAGTCTTTTGTCAGTTTTTATCAGTAAATTTTACTTTATAGCAACTGTTCTTATAGGTTCAAGTAGGAGTTCATCTGTGGATGCTTTTGATTTAGATATTTTAATTTTATGTTCCATTGCAGAATTCCACCTTAAAGGCGATGGCCCAGAATCTGTCGCAACTTGTATGTATCACTGCTGTTCCTCATGCAGGTCAAATGATGGTATTCAAGTGGGGATGCTGCCCTATGAACAGACTTCTCATCCTAATTTTAATAAATCATTAACATAGCATAATATTTGGTTGTTAAAAGTAACTTTTTATTTACCAAACAGTATTAGAGCTTTAAAAATGTAATTGAAGAGGTTGGTAATACAAATTCCAGTTGTAAGAACAAAGTAACTTTAGTTACTTGTACAAGCGCTGTTTGATTGTTCTGTAAAATCATAGTTTCAGCAGATATTAAGAACTACCATAAAAAGAATATGTGATAACATGTCTGTCCGCACCCTTATTCAGAACACTGAGAATTTCCATGTCTTGTAGGAGTGTATTCTGGCTGTGTAATCTGAATTTGTGCTATTTTGAGTATTTAAGAATTTTTGAAAAGGCCTTCTAAAATTTTTTACAACAACATTCACTTATCCTTGCTAGAATATTCTTGCTGCTTTAATATGTATTGCAAGAGCTAAACTACAGTAGTGTTTCATATATCAATATAACATTTTTTTAATTAAAGTGAAGTTAAGACAGGCTGGCCAGAAGTAAAGCCCTATTTAAGCAGAAATATATGTATAGTAAATAATCCTTTTCATTTATTATTCATGTGGAATAGTAAATTATTCTATTACTAATTTGTGTTCAATTTATATTCTAAAAGACCACTGATGGGAGCAAAGGAGCAGCTACAGGAAGTGGGTCCTACCATTTCCTATGGTCATTTCTTTATCCACAGTGCTGATTTAATTTGGGGAAGAATTCAACTCAGATATTATATTAAATCTTAAATCAAGTTATCTGTAAATTTTTGGCCTAGATTCAAACTTAGTCTAACTCCAGTGAAATCAATCAACAACGAATTTTTCCTGCTTTAATAAGTGCAGGAGGAAGTGTTGCTGGAAAGACTGGGACCTGTTTATACCACCGAATCTTTAGAAGGAAGACAAAATAAAAAGTTGCAAGTGGAAGGCTGTAAAACAGAATTGTAATTTAACTGCCATTAAAACATCACTGCCAGCAATTACTGCCACAAATATGACATGACGTTTGGTCCCCAGTGTTCCTCGCGGGCACACCCTACCTCCATACCTGTTGTCCTTCAAGTTGTTTGCTGACCCCACCACTGAAGACACCTTTTCTTTAAGTAGGAAGAGCAGCTGGATAA
>NW_008796211.1:2481157-2490248 GCF_000699145.1 Aptenodytes forsteri
TTGGTTTATTTACCAGTAGCTAATCTTTAATTCTTATGTAAAAATTACAAAGTAGAGGATAATATTTTTATGGTAAATTATTTCAATGTCATATTTCATCCAATCTTGCAGTACATTTGCAACTTGTTTTTTAAATATAGTAATTCATATTTTGCTTTTGATAGGGTGACAGGCAAACCTCTTTTCTTCCAAGAATTATTCTCTCTCGCAAGATAAATGTTATAGGGTCTGAAAATTAGTGTGGTTCTTTTTTGTTTTCTGTACAAATGTTGTCAGCATGGTATTTTCTACACAGTAGCATATTTTAAATGAGGTCTGAGATTTCTATTTTTTTTTATAATTTAACTTAAAAATTAATTGTGCTATGAAAAGTCAAGTGCCAGTTCTTGCTTATATCACATTTTTTCATACCCAGTTAGAAGTAAAGAAGGTGAAAACTCGGATGTGAATGTTAATGTCCTGTAAAATTTGACGGTATCTAGAATCGTCAGAACCAGCACTTCTAAAGCATTTCATTTGTACTCACCCTTACTTAAGTTCAGTGCCACTGTCTCAATTTAGACCAGTTCAGGCTCTGGCTCACAGTTAAGTCTCCTTGCAAAGAGTCTAGTCGGAAAAGTTCAGAGAGGTCCTGAAAATACCTATAATTGGTAGATCTGCAGAGTCAGGGTAACACTGCCGTGAAAATCATGGGCAGTGACATTCAGCCCTTGACCTGAATAGCGTTTCCCAGTTCTGAGATGATAGGACTCAAGGTATATTTCCCTTTAGTGTTATAACTTCCTGCAGCAGAGGTATATAAACCATTCACAAATATTAAGGATGATGTGGTAATTGACATTCATGCTGTACCTTACAGCACCCATCTTCTTTTTTTCGCTATTTAACACTGTGGCATTTTTCCTTAAGAAATGTGGATAGTGTTGTCCCCACGGAGAGAGGAGAAAGACGCTGTGGTTCGAGTGCCAGGGTGGAACATGGGCCAGAACCCCATCCCTTCTGCAAAATCTTCTGTATGACGTTGAGCATGTAGCATAATTCCTTGTACCGTAACGAACCATATGCAAAACAAAGCATATGTATTCAACACAATGAGTCACCTAGACGTTACTAAAACAGAGGCCATAAAAGAGCCAAAAAGGAGGTGTGTAAGCTCAACAGTAAGCCTTGATCTATCTCCTTACAGGCAGAGACAACACACTCTTTAGCAGGGCTAGTTACATGAATGGTCCCTTTTGGTGAAGTGCAGTTCAATTTTTTTATTTTTTTTCTTATATAGCACTTTCTTTAATGTGACCTGTGCGTGTTAAAGGCCACAGCTAATTTAGCTATCCTTGTTGTTTTCCATGGGCAGTTACATAGCATACAAGGTACTCTACATAAAAAGGTTACCCTGGGTTCCTTCGCTGCTGGATATAAATGTACATTATAATGCACTGAATAGGCTAATTAGGAATTAAACATTCCTTTAAAATCATTTTAAACTCAAATTATGCTGACAACTGAATTTTTTTTAGCTCTTTCTCTAATAGTTGTGTTAGACAGTGAAGAGCTGTGCTCCAAGTCTTGACACATTGTTCTGACTTATGCTCAATAGCAAAGCATGGCTCTAGGGAAAAGTGTTGAACCAAAGTACCTGCTTGTGACAGGTGAACTCCAGTTCTCCCGGTTTTTAACTACAAGACCAGTATTCTTTTCCAAAGATTTTGAACCCTTCCCCCGCCCTTTTCCCTGTAAAATCTGCAGACCCCCCAGGAGTTTAGCGCCGTAATAGAAAAGGTGACAACCTTACATCTAGCACATTTTTTTCCTGCACTTTGCTAGATGTGAATTAACTGACAAAATTATCAAAAGAATTTTGAGCAGTGGTGCTAAGTGAGCATCAGATGAAAAGCAGAGGTTAAATGGGTAAATAAAAACTGATTTTATGGCCATGTCCAGTAATCCTATATATAATATTTCAGATGAAGATTAAAAGCACCAGCTGAAGAGAAAACATTTTCAGTGTCAGTGAAGTTAAAACATGTCAGCAGTGTTTTCTTCTGTGTATATTGTCTCACATGCAAGAAAGGATGGATTGAATTCATATCTGAAACAAGACAAGATTTTCCATCTGACCTCATTATGTGTTTCTCTGGAGTGCATCCCCGGTTTTCTGCCTGAACTAAAATGCGTGTGGAGAAAAGCGAATACAAAGCAGCTCTGCACTGCTGTTACCAAATCATTTTAATAAGACGGAGGTATTTATTGTTTTGCCACAGTCATATCTTAATTCTAAGAGTCATTAGCACACACTAGATCCCTTTGTTAAAGCAATCCTTGTAAGCGGAGGCGTGAACTAATGAGGGGCTTTATGCGTTCCAGCGCAGTTGGCAGCAGAGATGAAGTAGCATTACAGTATATCAGAGAGATTTATACTGAGAATTCTTAATAGAAAGATTTTTGGGAACTCGGCCGTCATCTCCTTATAAATAATTAAAATTAACAAATTATCATTGTTATAATTCAGGCAGTTTTGCTTTCTGTCAGCATCCACAGTATAGTCAAGGTTATATTTCCTTTGTTGTAATTTGCAGGATTTTTCATTGTCTCAGAAAATTTGCCCTTTGTACTTGCAGCCTCGTCAGAGGTCAAAACCCGTTGTAGACGCTGCTCTTGAGGTGGCAGAATTTTTAAAGACTTAAACCTGTTCCAACTTTGCATAATGGTGATGTCATCGAGTTAAGTATTTTTTAAAAATTCATTTTTTAGTGTAGCACAGAATAATACTTTCTGCTCCCACTGCTATGATACCACATTAATGCCCCCTTACCTTCACTTCACCGAACGTAAACAAAATTTTGAAATGATCCATTTCCAAACTACGTGTCTTTGTCTGTCCCTATATATTAAAATTACATTTTAAAGCTGTGTAATTTTGCTTGCCTTAAATGTGCTGGACCGCTACGATTAATGTTTAAGTCAGATTAGAAAGGAGTCATCAAATGGTAATTCTCCAGCAATCAAGGCACACTGTAACTTCTTCATGAATTTTATTTTTTCTATTTAATTCATATTACCAAGTGTGACTGGAGAGAGTTTTTAAAACTGACTGGCTGATTTGTGAGACTCCATAGGTAAGGTCTTTACGTAACTCCACCCCACTTTTCCCAAAATACACAGGCCAAGAGTGGAATAGCTTTTTCTTATCTGTCAGAAGATACAAGTGATGTGATACCTTCCAACCTCTTATCCTGCACCTAGCTAAAGTTTGTACTGGTGTAACTAGCTCAATTAAAAACATCATTATCCCTAATAAAATAGTTATACTTGAATACCACACCACGTCCAATTGTCTTAGGAGTCTGAGGTTCAATGACTTTGGCTTCCCAGTGCTTAGCACATTTTTAAAATTTTAAAATTGTAGTCATATTAAAAGGTTATTAGCAAAGATTATTAGTGATAATAATATCCAGTGCCAAGTTTCAGCAAGCCAATAAATTAATATTTAAAACCAAGGAAAACGTGGAAAGATATTTCAGAGGGAGGTGGAGAGGAAAAGTTTCACCCTGCCAAATGAGCCTGTCAAATAAAGACCTATAGGTGCCCTCACTGGAAGGAAGTCAACAAGATATCAACAGGACCCATGAATTGTTAGATTTCAGATATGGGAAATAAGGAAGGTCACTTTGGGCTGAAAACGATTCAAGTATTTAAGTATTTGAAAAAGGAGAAAAATAGGTTTGTTTCATTAAAAAAACAATTGGTCCCTGAACATTGAGGGGAAAAAAGTCACAAACCAAACTATAACCATACGTTGTGTGGGAAGAGTCTATATCTTGATCTTTGATCTGATGTGGGTCAGAATTTTTGCAGGAAACCATAACTGGGGAGTTGTTCTTCAGACAACGTAATATTTCTTTTCCTTCTTACATTAGGCAGGAAAATATTAAATATTAGAAAACTGAAGAGAACCAATTTTCTTGCCTTTCCTCTGTGTTTCTTATTAAAAAAAAAATATTTTGAGCAAGTTTGCTGCTGTTTTAATAGAAAGACTTGTTAGTTCCTCAGAAGGGTCATGGGGAAGTTTTGAGTAAGTGTAAAAGGACCTAAATTATCTAATGGAGCTGTGTTAAAGAAGAGAGTCAGAAATCCCATTCTTTGCCATCAAGGTCCAGTTTGTGAACAGCTGAAGAGACTGAAGCAGGAATTGTTTAGGTCCCATATGCACAGCTGCTATAGTATTTAACATATATATCCTCTTAACTTAGTTTTAAGTGCTGGAGATGTCTTAAAGCATTTTCCATAGGACGCAAATCAAGTGTGTATTTTGTTGTCAGAAATTCCCATTTATTTTGGCACAGTTCCTACTTAACGGGGTAAAAACGTCTGTGAAGGTGTGTGATTAGGCTGGTTGTCCTGAATTTGTAAATTCCGAGGTAAAAATGAACCTGAATCAAAGTTTGGTCAGAGCACTTCCAAGCCCAAGGGACTTTTACCTCTGGATAAGATTAGGATTTTTTTTCAGTTTCCAGAATGAACAGCAATCCTCTGTCTAACACTTTCCTCCTTTGAAGACTGTTGGGATTTGGATTTTTGCTTCTGTTTTACAATTAACTTCATCTCATGCAAATGACTGAACTCCCGGCACATAAGTTATTTCTGGATTAGCATTGCTGTGTCTGATAAAATTGACACAGAAGAGATTCATCAATAATTGTAAGTAAGCAAATGTGATTTTTCTCACATGTTTATGACACCACTCTTTGTATGACTTGCAGCTGAAGCATTGGGTGCTAAATCAGTGATTTTTTCATCCTGAGTGCATAAAATAATCCTTTTTTCTAAGTAATCACTTCAAAAGTTTAGCAGCACATAGAGTCATCCCTATTGCTAAGGGTCTGTCAGCTCTTTAAAATCTTTTTTTTCTATCCACAGCCTGTACAACCTAAAAGCTAAAAAATGCCTTTGGGCAAAAGCATGGTGGGAAAAAAAAAAAAGAAAAGTTATCTCACACCGAATTTTATTTTGTATGTCCATGGTGGGAAAAAAAAAAAGAAAAGTTATCTCAGAGCCAATTTTATTTTGTATGTTTTCACCAGTGCTTATGTCTCTCAACAGTATGTGATCTTAAAGTTCATATGTGTGTGCTACGGTCCCAGTAGAGGTAGGTAAGGTGAGGATAGAGAAGCAAGCCTAAATTTGAAATATTCCTGCCTTTTTTTCTGTTTAAGCTAGAGCTTTATCTTTATCATGTGCCAGCATTTTTGTATTTCTAGCTGTTGGCTAGCTTGGTGTTGTACAAGAAACCATCTTCTCACTTCTATTAGGGGCAAGGAGGTTAAATTATATGCATCAAAATATTGCTACTCTACTCGGAGCTTGGGTAGAGCTGCAAAACAATAGTGTGAGGGGAGCGAATGCTTATCAAGAGAAAGTTTACTTTCGGTGTTAAGAATTAATTTAGCTGAATTGGTGCAGTGAAAGTGGTAAACACAATCCCCCTCACTGTTGTTTGTCGGGGTGTATTATATCACCCTGGATTGCTTTGTCAATAATCTGCCTGGCCTGCAAGCTAGAAATCTAAGATTGCCAGGATGAATGACAGGCTGGAGATAGCTGATAATTCTAAGGAATTGGAGGTGTAAAATCTTTAAGGACCATGTCTACAGTATAAATGCCAGGGTATCTCCACATCACTCTGTACTTACAAAGGCAACAGCATTGTTAATGGCAGCCTGTCTGTCCATCAAGTTTGCTACAGGAGGATTTATCCCTCTTTCACTCCTTATCTTCCATTGCTGTGTTTATTTCTAAACCAGCTGCAGAATAAATTGCCTCTTGTCTTCACCTCCTACACCGAGTACAATGATATGTTCTGTAAAGCCTTAAACCATGGTGTTTTTCAAGCATTTCTTTTTCAGAACAGCAACTTCTAATTTTGTTTGTATATGAGTACACTCAGGCCTTTCCTTTCTAGGCACTGTAAACACAGGTTGTTTGGTTTTTTTCCCCCTTTTTACTTTACTACTTTCAAGATTCATAAATCTGTTCTGTATTGCTAAGGTGTTTGAAATACAGAAGGGAAGACATAATAGAACTGGTTCGGCTGATTAATATGATGTGGATGTAATATGGCAAAAACAATTCTTTTGTACAACACAAAATATATTCAGAAAAGTGACTGTAAAGATATCCTGACATTTCATGTTTGTTGTGTCTCAGTGACTTCTTTCTCAAGTAGGTACTTTGTAAATAAAACAAATGTTTTTCTAGCTGTCAGCCTTGCGAATGGAATCGGAAAGTCAAGTTACATAGCTGGTGGCCATGTAGTCAGATTAAAGGTTCTAGATTTGGCTAATTAGTCCATTGATTATGGCACAAGAGGCAGTGTTAACATGCTTTCTCTTGCTTCTGCAGTAAAAAGTCCTGAAAAGTATTTTATAATCATAAGGCTACTGAGGTCACAGTTTTTTTGAGTAAGATGTCATTTACAAAATCACTTTTTTTAATAGCAGCTAGTGTGCACACTGACCTGGAGAGAGTTCAGATTACCTTAACACATGCCCAAAATAATAATTAAAAAAAGGCAACTAATTGGAAATGCTTGGTTACATTATTTTGCCTACTTTTTTATATTTCCAGACATACGAGGTTTTCTATCTGCTGCTCCTAGTTAGATCAAAATTAGAAATTGAAGTACCAGTACATGAAGAGGAGGATATTGTCAAAAAAATTTGGTCTAATAAGAAGCAAAGATTATATCATGAAGACTTTTTTATTAGCAGATATCATCGATATTCAGTAAATTACAGTGGTTTGTTTACTCACTTAAAACCTTTAAAAGCGTAAATAATAGGCTCTCAGAAAAAAAACAGAACTTGGCATTCCAGTACACCATAGTGGCAATACTAAATAATATTTGTTTGTTAAATCTATTTGGCTAAGCTATGCTAAGTAATCCTGAATGATATTTCTGTTTTGTCTTAACACTCATGCTTCCATGAACACCTGCATATATTCTTCTGCTGTATTTTTGCATCAAATGAAAAATGGGATCTGTCAATAAATCCCTTATTTACCGTTCCCAGAATGAAAAGAAAATAGTTACTTGATAATTACTGAATGTTGAGATCAAAATCCTATTAGCCAGGCATACACATAGAGGCAGGCCTTTTATTTCTTCTGAAATTCATTACTGAACTCTGTGGTCAGAATTTATTTCTGAGAAAACAGCCATGCATTTACAGGATGCAGAGTGAGGCAACAGTTAGATGAATCTTTTGAGCCAGGGTAAGTTGTCACAGCAGCCAAAAAAAGCAGTCCTGTCCTCCCATTGCTCCTCATTTCCACCTCCGTACCATGTGGGTTCTTTCACAGATATTTTGCAGTCTTATAGTGAACTGGATTGAGGAATTACATTAATTAACCTGGTGGTGGTTGTTGTTGTTGTTATATTATTATTATTATTATTATTATTATTATTATTATTATTATTGTTGTTGTTGTTGTTATTGTTATTGTTATTATTTAATTGCTTATTTTTAATAATAATAAATAATAATAGTAATAATTATGATATTATAATAATAGTAATAATAGCTGGGGTTTTTCTTATTAATTTTCTGTTTTGTTTTCACACAGAATAATTCACTGACCTAGTTCAGCCAGTGGTCACAAAAGCCCATCTACCAACCAAAGGGAATGGGTTATGAAAGGGTGATAGATCAGCCAGAAAGGCAAAGCTGCTTCTTTTGACGGTGGTCTCAGTTTATGCTGGTTTAAATTGCTTATCGAACTGTATTCTCAAATGCTCATATCTCACTCATTTGTTCTAATTATAGTATTAGATGATACCACAGCTAGAGTGGGAATAGTTATCTTTTATACTTATATTTCATGGACACATGAAAGACGTTTAACACAAGGATATTGTACCTGAAAACCTCTATCAGTAACACACTGAACATCAGTGTTTGATTTCATACCAGTCAATCATTTATGCAGTGGCTGTGGTATGATCTATTAATGACATCATCATTGATGACATCATGACAGCAGTATCAAGTAGCCAAGTAGCACGATTTAGTTAACCATTATCGAAAAGCTTTTTGAAAGGTAAGGTGCTGAATTCGTGAATCACACCCAAAGTGCAATAGATATTGACTCAGAAAAAGGTTTATTTACCACGGTCCAGCTATTCATATGTAACAGGAGTTTAACCATTGCTTTGCAAGAGTACATCTCTTTCAGAATTCAGGCTGGAATAAAACATAGCAGTAATCTCATTAGAAGGGGGAGTATTTATATCTAGGATATATGTACACCTATTGGCTTAAAGTTGTATGTTTATGAGAATATAAAATATAAAAAATATAAAAAATATAAAAAAATTAACATAACATCTAAAGCATTTAGCATCCTTCCATTCAAGGTCATAGGTATAGTTAGCCAGGAAAAGGTCTTTTTTTCTATAGATCTGATTTTATTTAAATTGACCCTTGAAAAGCCAACAGCTTATTTGTTGACAACCTCTCTTTTATCCAGAATAATTTGCAGGGTTTTTTTGTAACGGGCATTTATCCTCTTCTTAAATGGGGTTTCCTGCACGAATGTGACTGTATTCCTAGTGAGCTGAGCTTGGTCTCAGCAAAGCATTCAGCAGTGTTAGTTGCTTGCAACTCTTTATTATAACTTTTTCTTGTTATTTCTTCTACTTGGCTATTGCATTTACCCTCCATCTGTCTCTCTGCAGAGGTTCGTGCATTGTGCAGCATCTGATGCTCTTTTTCTTCAGAGGATGTATTTGTTACCTCTGCTGTGTGCCAGGACCTCCTCTTGATGTTGTGCCAATGACTGTAAGTCACATTCTCAAATGCAAAAATGTCTCGTCTTCAGATCACATCTCCTGCCTCTTCTCCCCACTCATGATGTACCGTGTAAGACAGGAGGTTGTCATGGTTTAACGCCGGACAGCAACCAAACCCCACACAGCCGCTCGCTCACCTCCCCCCAGTGGGATGGGGGAGAGAATCAGAGGAGTAAAAGTGAGAAAACTAGTGGGCTGAGATAAAGACAGTTTAACAGGTAAAGCAAAAGCCATGCGCACAAG
>NW_008796211.1:2490631-2537376 GCF_000699145.1 Aptenodytes forsteri
AGCTGAAAAGTCCTTGGCTAGTGTAAGCACTGCTCAGCAACAACTAAACCATCGGTGCGTTATCAACATTGTTCTCATCCTAAATCCAAAACACAGCACTGTACCAGCTACTAGGAAGGAAATTAACTTTATCCCTGCTAAAACCAGGACAGAGGTGAACTGTTCACAAGAATCACTAAAGTTAAACATAAAAGCTTCCCAAAACTTTATAAAACCCTGATACAAAATGTAGGATTCATAACCATGTCAGCTGCAAACAATACAGTTTAGGTTTTCTGTTGAAACTATCTCCTGGTGCTGTAACATGGAAATAAGCTGTGTGTCTTTTGTTATTAGGTCAAAATATACCCTGTATCTTATCTAACTTCTAATAAATAACATGATCATCCACTGCCTCTCCATAAGAGATAACCTACAAAAGAAAGTGGTGAAAGAAAAGGTCTTGGCAAAGACTCCTTGGGCCAGCGCCCAACTTCGGTCCTTACGGTCATGCTGGGGATGTATGGTTTTAGTCCCACTAAAAATGCTGGGGAACAATACCAGAATCATAGCAGGATTGTACGTATGTAAGTGTGCAGACATCAACGACCCCCCAACATCCAGCACTGCCTTCAGGTGTACTGGGCTGCAGGGGCAAAGCATGTACTATTTTTCCCCTTTGTGTCCAGGAATACAGAGAGAATAGTGTTCACCCAGAGTTTTCATGGGCCTTGAACTATGTGCACAAGCCTCCCCAAGCCAGATGATGCCTCAGAGGAGATATATTCGCATCATTTTCCGTGCATATGTGGATCTGTAGGAAATGTTTTTGACCTATGTTTTCACTTCAGTCAAAATTTAATAGATTACAGTGTTCAAGGAAAACTGCAAAAATGGCAACTATAAGGTTTATAGAAAGAAAGATGATGGTCATTTAGATAAAACTTCTGTATAACTGTCGTTATGTGAAATAAATTCCACTAGCTGAGTAAGTCTTTTGTGAGACATTTGACTCCAAAGCAGAACAACTATCATCAGTCTAAGGAAGGGGAGCTGCAGATGGGGGCATTTTATATGTAGCTGAGATCCAGATACAAGATGGATTTGAAGTGACACGTCTTTGAGCAGGCAAGCTATTAACAAGATTGTTCTTCATCGAGGACATTCAATAACCAGATCATCTATAACAAGATAATCTCGCATGAGAGATAAACTCAATGTTTGTGCCATGATGAAAAAGTCCAGAAAAGTAATAAAATACAGAGGAAAAACTGTGAACAGATCAGTGTGGGAGCACTGAATAAAAGCACATTCTGGACCACTTTGCACCTATCTGTGTTTTTGGTTTCTTCTTGTGCTTATTGCTCAGACACCTTCAGAGGGTGGCAGTTTTGGAGGGGATTCTATTGTTAAATAGCAAAGTGTGACAGAAAATTAGGTTTGCAACATGATAATATTTGGAGATGGTACCAAAAAATTTATTGGGCAAAAACATGCCTTTGCTGTAAAGTTTGTATGTGCTCCCAAACAATATAATCTGTGTCTGCTGAAGCAACATCTTTGTGGTATAACTACATCTGTATTGGATTCCACCACAGTAATAAATTTGAGAGCTAAATATCTATTGTATTTCTTATAGCAAGAGTTCCTGTAGTGGAAGTTATCTGTTTGCAAATGCTGGGGAAACAGGAATCCTGAAAACTGCCTTATAGATTAACATTCTGTGACTTTTCTAAAAAATATGTAATTCCTGTGTCATAGTGGTGGTCAGCATCCGATGCTTTGGAAGGAAACAAAACCTCTAATATTGTTGTAACACAGTGGATGTTTATGGCTTTGGATTTCATTACCAAAGCACTTTAATCTGTTTGCAAATGCTGGGGAAACAGGAATCCTGAAAACTGCCTTATAGATTAACATTCTGTGACTTTTCTAAAAAATATGTAATTCCTGTGTCATAGTGGTGGTCAGCATCCGATGCTTTGGAAGGAAACAAAACCTCTAATATTGTTGTAACACAGTGGATGTTTATGGCTTTGGATTTCATTACCAAAGCACTTTAAAAACATTAACAAAATCAATCATTTGAAGAGCCAGAAGAGGTAGTTAATCCTTGTTTCTGTGACAGGGAGGATTCAAGTGCCTTGCCCAAGGCTGTGGAAGGAGTCAGTGTCAGAACCAGAGTTACAGAAATCAGAATTTCCTATTTCCCAAGCTGTCTTTTTCTTTTTTCTATTAAAATTTGAAATGTATTCTCTTCTTCAGCAGGTAGTCAGTTTGTCATAAACATGAATATTGGAATCCCTTGTAATTTTATTCTAATGATACTCTTCATAGAAATAACCCTTTAGAAATCAGTATTTGCCACAATAATATCCTGTAGCAGGGAGTGCCACAAATGAATGATGTCTTTATGTAAGTCAATATGATAGTAATAGGGAGCTATCACTTCTTTATATGAATGCTCTTTTTTATTTCAAGAAGCATATTACTTTACGTTGCTACAATTTTTCTCTTCCTGGCAAATCCCACATTAATAGTTTTCTCTGTGTTTTCCGATTTTTTTTTTTTTTTTTGGTATCTTTTGCTAAAACTGAGAATGATTAGCATTGCTCTGGTCAACCCTATGGCAGAGGACACCGTTGCTAAAGCAGAAATGCATGTGTTGAGCAAAATTCATTATAAAATTGATTTAGGAATAGCTGGACACGTAACTCACTTTTTTACTCTGTTGGCCTTTTGTTGGATGCTGCTATGCACGTGCTAATTTAGGGTTTAAATATGGTGCTTGAGGAGGGTGACTTGCAAGGCAAGGAGGAGGATGAGGAGGAAGCGTCCTTTCTTTGGCACAGCACGCAGGAGTGGGCGCTTCCTCACTGTCCTCTGTGCAGACTGTGCCTCAAAGCAGTGAGAGGCTGGAGACAGCAAACAAAAGGCAAGGATGGTCAGCTACAGGGGGGGGGAAATCTGGGAAAACCAAGCATAATGACACTAACAAACGGAGAGACAGAAATTTCATGGTGGAAAAATTATTGTTCTGGAAAATGCTGTTTTGACGAAATTTAAATGTTCTTTGGAAACATGCAGATTTTCTCGTATTTTCTGACAGAAACCCGGCAGGATTGCTGCCAGCTCACCCACCTCCCCAACAGCTTGCCTGGCAGCCCTGGGAGACCCAGCTCGCGTCAGGGCTCCCAGCACTTCCAGGCTCCCCGCTGCAGATGCGAGAGGCTTGCAGGGACCCTGCCTGCTGGTAGTGCCAAGCACCCAGTTGTATGGCAGAGAGCCTGGGAGCAGGTTATCAGTTCTCCGGGCAACCTGGGATTCCTCATGGGTTTATGCTGAAGTACCACATCGATAGGGTTGGGTTCGGTCTGGGCATTTTTGTTTGTTTGTTTGTTTGTTTTGAGATTTTTTTGTTGTTGTTGGTTCCCCCCCACCTTAGGTTCTCAGATAAGATCTCAAAATTCTCATTCCCTGGGATTTTTTTTCGGTGCTGAAGTTTGACTCTGCTTTAGAGTTTCAGACTTTCCTGCAGAGCTAGAAATCCAGGCTCTGATCCACCCTGAACCTCCTCACTTCTCCCCAGGAAAGCTTTCGGTATCCACCTGGGGAAAATCAGGCTCCTACCAAAGAGAGAAATGGCTGCATCTCAGTACGATGATTTATTTAAGAATCTCAGAGGAGCAGGGGGAGAGTATTACTAACAGGAAAAATGCTTTGTGGGACTGTGATACCTCAGGATGAGAAAGCTACATTGCCCTGCCAAGAGTAAATATTTCTGTCATATTTTGGTTTTATCACTACATGTATGTGGGTGGATGGAAGCAGCTCAACAGTTTTGTTGCTGTCATATTTTCTATTTTATGTTTATTTTTGTTTAAAACTTTGGCATTGAGTTCAGAAGCCAGGAGGGGGAGACACCTAAGAGCAAGAGGTTCATTATATTGATCTTTTCAGGTTGTTTTTTTTCTTCTTAGCTCTGTTGCTGTTGGGTTGGTCAGGACAGGGAAGTGTTGTTATGAGCTGCTGGGACAAGTCACAAAATTTTCAGCTGTAAAAGTCAAGACTTTGTTTTCAGTTGTAAACCCATAATAAATGAGAGCCAGGTGTTCAGTCTTTGATTTGGCCACTGCTCAGGGCTTGTTGCCTTTATTTTAGTTGTACAATGGCGAGATTGACTTGGCTATGGAGTCTGTACAATATCATATAGTGTATTTCTTTGGTTCCTTTCTCAATCATTAATAAATTCAAGAAATACAGGGAAATATATAAATAGCTGCCAAGTGTGAGGCAGATAGAGCCTCATTGAATGCAAAGTTATTCTAGTTTCAATATGTCTTTCTTTCACACTCTCTCTCCTCTTTCATCCTTTTCCCCTCACATTACCAGCCATCTGATTCTCCTACCCATAATATGTCTTTGTAGATGATTCAAGGCTCTAATGATTCCTACTGAAAAGATTCAGTATTGCTAATGGGATGATACTGGTCTCAGATTCCTGCTGCTCTCTCATCCATTAGAGGTTCCCAACATTGGGCAGGATTTTTATGAATTGGTTTCTGCAGCGCATGTAAAGACACCTTCTGGTAGCTCTGTGTAGATACGAGGAGGAGACTAGCCAATCTTAACAGTCCTCTGTAGGAGAAACGCACTGCAATACTTCGTTCACATCTGAATCGTCCTTTGTAAGCAGCACCCCATGCAGAAACAAGTAGAGCTACCAGTCACCTGCAGCAGCCCCGCTGAAATGATCTTTTACAGGTTGTAGAAATGGTCTTTAGAGGTTTAGGAATTCTGGCCCTTACTGGAGGATTGCTAAAGCCCTGATTTGTCCTTACCATCTTTGAGGGAGGTCTGAGAAGGTAGCTGCCCTGGAAGGACGCACCCAGATTCACTGAGGAGCAAGAAGCTGGAGCTGCCCGACCTTTTGGGAAGCAGAAAGACAGCCACATATTTTTTCCCAGCTCCGTTCACCTTGCCTATGTACATGGGGACTGGGCATGGTCTGACCACATGTATAAGAGACCCGTAATATAAGGAGAATCACCCTCAAACATCCATCGACCCCTGTTTGCCTGGCCTCAAGCATGCTATTAACATGTCAGTGAACTCCTGTTATTTTAATCTACACATTTTGTAAGACCAATGCAGCTTTTCTCATATCTGCAAAACAAAAGGAGCCTGCGCTTGGAATACCGGTAGGAGTGTTAAAGATTTAGTTGCTCTGGCAGAGCCATGTGGAAAATCTTGCACAATGTCTGCCTAAGCTTTGTCTGGCTCTAGCTGATGTTATTAGTCTCCCACATACATGAGCATTAAAATCATTTATGAATATTTAAAATAAAAACAAAAATGTTGGCGGTTAAGTAGGAGAAATTATTTGTCATCTACACAATTTGTCATTAATCAAATAATAGAACAGGGAGGAAAAGATAAAAGAGCAACAGAATGATGCTAGCAGATTTTTTCCTTTGTTTTCCTTCCTGCAGCAAATTTCAAAACTTGTTGAATCTGTCCTCTTCATGCACCCTTCACCTTCTCTCTTCCATTTATCCCTGGTAGCACTAGAAAAGATATTTCCAAACTATTTCCCAATGGCAGTTAATATTTCTTAAGAGTGATGTTTATTTCATTACACTGTCTGTTGGGGAAACCTCAACATGACCATGCCGAAGGGAAGACCCATTCCCTGGACAGCAGAGTTAGTGAGGTTTTGCCCGATTGTTGGTGCTTCTGGCATCCCATCCCACAACTCCCTGATCTGTTTTCTAGGCTTGAACTCCTCCCTTCAGCCTCTTTTTGTTCCTTAATTGGAAATTATTCATTTTCTTGGATGTTCAGCACTTTCAGTGTCTCTTCCACCAAGCACCCGTATGACCCTAAGTGCAGCTGTGCAGTCGCTATTTGATCTGGACGTCTGTGTCAATTCCTGCATCCTGCTTGCGATCCCCTTCTGCAGTGGAGCTGCTTTAATTAAAATGACCACCTGATGCTATTAGGAATGGGGCACAGACTGAAGGAAGGGTGGGACAGGAAAAAGGCAGTACTTTCTGGATCAAAATGAACCGAAAAAAGTGAATCAGAATGAGATTTATAGCACATTTTTTCATAAGTTTTACTGCTTATACACTTCTCTCAGTAGTGTGGAAGTGAAATACAAAAAAATGTTGCCAAGTGAAATTCCTAATGGATGCCTAAGAGAAGAATCTGTTCTTCCCAGCTTTATATGATGCTAGGTGGTTTTATGCCTTTTCTTTTTGCCTTTTTTTTTTTTTTGCCTTTTTTCTGTTATTGATGCTGTATGGGCTAAGATGATAAAAGAGATAGTTTAAGGGCAAATCTACACCTGAAAAGTCAAAATCGTTGGTTTTCCTTTACAGAGGACTCCCTGGGGAGTATAATACAGAGAATCATGGGCAGTTTACCAGTAGCTGTGATATATATCTGTCTGGCATAAAAAAAAAAAAAAAATTAGAAAAATCAATGGTTTTCCCTTAAAAGAAAAAAAAAAAACAAACCAAAAACAGAAAAACCCCCAAACAAAGAAAAAAACCTGCCTCCCTTAGGACCAAGGAGGGGAAGGTCAGAGTAGCTTGCTGGTTTGCATGGTTGGCTCTCTGTTTTCTGATGGCAAACAGTACCCTAAGTAATGGCTATTTAGTCCCTGGAAAAAACTACTGGGTAGTCTTCTGTGTTCCACCTTATCCTCCACTATGATACCACGGTTTAGCAATTTCTTGTTTCTCTCTGAGGAAGAACAAAGGATTTAGAATGCAAATGCACTCTCTTACCCCTTACATACCACAACACTTAAACTCACAAGCTTATACAAACATATATTGAGTCATTTCCTTTATCACTGGGAACTATGCAATGTGATTTCCTTGGGACTGTGCAAAGTAGAGAAGCTTTTAGCCAGCCTATTTGCTCATGTGTAGTACCTCATTTTGAGTGTCCATTTCACAGAACACAGCAAGGCACCACACTTCAGTGGCGACTCTACGGTTAGTGGCCGTACAGCGTCACCAAGCATAGTTCATCAGAAATTGTTATTTCTGAGAACGGGTGTGCAGGGGAAGAGTATGCAATGCTGTTGTCTCTGGTTTGGGTTCCATCTTCAATCTCTCTTTGATCCCCAAGGTTTTGTCTTCATGCTATAATAAATATCTCCAGTTAGGTATTTGAATTAATTAGTCCTATTGCCTGAAAAAGCATTGATCATTCCTCTTAAATAAGGTGAAGCTTAAGATCCTTTCCACTTATTTTCAGTGGGGTCTGTATGGAGAATGTTCTCCTTTTAATTACTCTTCAGTGTTTTTTTATTAAGATGTTTCTGTAGCAATATAGAAACGAGGGGGGGAGGGAAATTCTCACCAGTACACTTTGAATGGTTTCATAAATCAAAATTTGTATAGCTATGAAATCAAGAAAGAATGAAAGTATGAAAGATTGAAAATAATTTTAAACAAATTGAAGTCATAACACAGTTTATATATGAATACTTGCACCACTGAATGTATAAAAGCTGCTGATGAGATGACAGCAATGTATTCCATCTATCAGGGGCACACAAAATTGTAGAGTAATTTAGATTCAAAGCGATCTCTGGAGGTCAGCTGGTCCAACCCCCTTCTCAAATGAGAGACAACTTAGATCACGTTGCTCAGGGACGTGCCCAATCAAGTTTTGATTAGTGCCAGGGATGGATATTCAACAACCTCTCTGGACAGCCTTATGTCTAGATCAGCATTTCATTTTACATTCAGGAGTGTGCTTTTGAAGTGTATCTGTTAATCATCCCCACTTTCTGCACTTGGGTTTGCTCTGTGGAGTGGTCTCGGGGCCACAGACTGGATTCCTATTCCCTGGAAATGAATTGGAAAACAGGCTTCAGGAGAACATCTAAACCACTCCTATCACTAACAGGCATTCAATCCACAAGTACAAGCTAGAGCTAGCCCAGATTGAGCTAGTCTTAACTAGACCCCTCAAAACATACATCGTGTGCAGCTTGGGTCCCCAGCATCAGGAGTTTTACGTTACGGATCCTTCCCTGCTGTGCCACATTACTATTTTTATCAATATAGGCCAATTTCTGTAGTAAATCTGGAGAAAAAAGAAAATTGATCCTGGGACAAGTCTCACTACCCAGTTTGGTTCTTCAGCTGTTCTGAATCCTGGTTTCATAGTTACACTAACACTTAATTATGTGTCTTTTTAAAGCAGATAACTATTATGCCATTAATTTTCATAGCTGGAAACTAAGATATATGCAAAATTACATAACAAGTTGTGTCCAGTCTAGGAATTGTATTATCAAGGATCCTTTATCTCCACATTTATGCTTTCTATGCAATGGTACGAAACACACTTTAAATATTTGAGTTTTCTCATGCACATAAAGAAAAATAATTTCATTTACACGCCTAGCATTTTTACATCTGTTGATGGGTTGTTAAGTTTGGGGGTTTTTTTAATTTTCATTATGGTAATGAGAGCAAACATAAGGAACAGAAATTCTTTTTTGAGTTGGAGAGAAATGAGGGAGAAAAATTACTTTGAGGTATGTTTCCGTTGCCTCCAAACTCCCAGAAACCTCACACTGGTTGCTCCACAATTTTTGAGCTTTCTGTGATGTGAACAACCATTATTGGAGGGAGCAATGCCATCACTGCTGGATTGAATCATGAAGGTCTTTTTTCAGAGGGTAAAATCTTTTTGGGGTGAGATGAACATGAGCCAGCTGTGTGCCCAGGCGGCCAAGAAGGCCAATGGCATCCTGGCCTGTGTCAGCAATAGTGTGGCCAGCAGGAGTAGGGGAGTGATCGTGCCCCTGTACTCGGCACTTGTGAGGCCTCACCCCAAATGCCGTGTTCAGTTTTGGGCCCCTCCCTACAAGAAGGACGTTGAGGTGCTGGAGCGTGTCCAGAGAAGGGCAACAAGGCTGGTGAGGGGTCTGGAGAACAAGTCTGATGAGGAGCGGCTGAGGGAACTGGGGTTGTTTAGCCTGGAGAAGAGGGGGCTGAGGGGAGACCTCATCGCTCTCTACAACTCCCTGAAAGGAGGTTGTAGTGAGGTTGGGGTCGGTCTCTTCTCCCAAGTAACTAGTAATAGGACAAGAGGAAATGGCCTCAAGTTGCGCCAGGTGAAGTTTAGATCGGATGTAAGGAAAAATTCCTTCACTGAAAGAGTGGTGAAACATTGGACCAGGCTGCCCAGGGAAGTGGTGGAGTCCCCATCCCTGGAGGTATTTAGAAGACGTGTAGATGAGGCACTTAGGAACATGGCTTAGTGGGTGGTGGTGTTGGGTCAACGGTTGGACTCGATGATCTTAGAGGTCTTTTCCAACCTCAATGATTCTATGATTCTGTGATTCTATGAGATGCTTTCAGGAAGAACGGTGTCTCAGACCGTGCTACTGAGGAGAGTCAAGGGAGGCTCCCTTGGATGTCTCCAGTCCCTGAAAAGACTGTACACGGTCCTACAGCCTGCAGGCTACTAAACTAAAATGTGTGTGAGGAAAAATAAACTGGAAGGAAAGAAAATACTCTATAAACTGGTGTGACGTGTCCCATTCCTGAGTTGTGGGGGGACTCTTGTGAAACTGCATTGCACAGGAGCTACTCAGATCAATGGGTGTATTTGCTGTTCAGCCCTTTACAGATGCTGTCTTAGATACAGTGGCAAAATGCATCTTTTCGATAATCTCTCTCTTTGGTAAAAAGGTAATCATTACAGATAATAATGAAAAGTAAAGCAACATAAGTTTGAGCCTGAAAGTCTAAGTTCTGTACTAGAGGTGAAAAGACCAAGTGACTCATCTCCAGTAGAGCTGCAGGTTTTTAAGAGCAAATATAAAACTGTTACCGCACCAGATAATATTGAATCAGTAAACTGAATGGGACTTAATGCAGCAGGAAAGATAATATAGAAAGGAAGAAACAAACTAAACTAAGAATAAGACAGTGGTAACACTAGTGATAATTAATCTGAAAAGAGAAATTGGATGACAGGACAGTGATGGTTAAGACGGAAGTTAAACAATAAATGGATATATTTTCTTTTCAATCTGAGTATGTAAGTCCTTTTAATGTTAATGGAAGATATACACGCAATGAGACAAAATACTCCTTGAGGAAGTGGGGCAATTTCATTCTTAGTATATTTTATAGGACTGCTAGAAAAAGTGGAGTAGGAAATGCTATATATATGAAGAGCCCTGTAAAAGAGCCAAATCTTTGATAATGGGGAAAATGATAACTAGGATTTTAAGGGTTTGGGGGCAGGTATTATGGACTGAAGAGGCAAGTTCTGAGAGCTTCTCTTTTCCAACTGGCATTAATTTTCCTGGGTTCAGCTTTAGCCAGCTGCTCTTCATCCAGGTGCTGATTTTGGCTGGAGCATTAGGAGGATAAACGCTATATCCTGTAAAGCATGAAGGAGAATATTTGCATACTCTTTTATGTTTCCCAGAGAATTCAAAATATATGGTGGAAAATAATGACAGTATCATGTCAATCAACACACTAAGTGTCAGAAAATCTGCAGCGTCATTGACTTTCTTTGTCAACAGAAGAACTCTTGACATTATGATCCAGTTGGTTCTTTGTTTCACTGAATTATTTAGGAATGTTGTTTTGTATCTAAATACCAACAGTAATGAACCTCACTAGACTTCCTGATCATCAGAGCTAGACTGTGGTTTCCATGATGAGCCTATCAAAAACTAAACAGTACCTGAGAATTAGTGTCTGACACCCCAGAAAAAGGGTCATTCATTAAAACATATTTTCAGGAGAAATGCGGTGCTGCAGTTTATAGCTCAGCCAGCTCGCTGTTAATCTCTCTTCTACATTCCTTATTGAATTTATATTCTTTTCTAAAATATACACAAAATCTCTTACCCAGAATTCCTGTTTCTCAGTGAATAAATACTTGAGCTTAAGACTGTCATTGGGACCATGAGATAGTGTGTTTCCCCATAGGAAAAATTGGTGATATAGTTGTATAAAAGATCTTTTTTTCCTGGAGAATGCATCTACGCTACAGAGTAGACATAACTGACTCTGAAGCTTTTCATGAATACCCATTTGTGCTGTAACTGATCCATTTTAAGGACCTGACATAAGTGTACCAAAAAAACAGAGTAGCATGCAAAACCCACCCAGGATAAGAAAACTGGTACTTTCCCATTGATAATTAAGACAGTGGTAAATCAATCTGGACATGCGCTTATCCTATAGTACTACAGTTTTAGTTAGGAAAAATAAAACTTTCCATGAGATGTGTCCTCAAGATATTTTTTTTTTTTTTTTTTTTTTTGGTTTTTTTTTTTTTGCAAGCTCTATGTCTTTTCTATGACTCTATGTATTATTCTGGTAAGGGTACCTGGGCCCTATTACAGTGTTTTTCACACTTCCCTCTAATATTTCAATTTTTTATAAAGAACAGTTTCCTAGAGCCAAACAGTTTCCTAAAAATCACACAGTACTTGCCAGAAATCTCTTCTCATCATCGACAGGTTAGAAGGTGATGGTGGTAAAGGAATGAAATTTCTGTAAGGCTTCCAGTGGAGTCATGTGCCACCTATGCACATAATAAAATATCTTGTCAGGCTTTGTTACAAACTCCAATGTCCAAAAACAGTTTTGTTCTGAACTGTTGATGGATTGTTCATTGGAAACATTGGAAATTGGAAAGTCAGTTTGTAGATTCTAAAATAAATAATTTCACTTGCTAAGAACAGAAAATTGAGCGAGCAGGTAATGGAGTAGCCATAATGTAATAACAATTCTAGAGAAGTGGGACTTGATATCAGCAGAAAGATTCTCTGGTCACAATCAAACATTATAGAAATAATATTTTGGAGAAGATATGTAGAGTTCTCTCATATACTTATTATCCCTGTGTCCTTTATATGGTACTCTCTGGACACTGCTGCTACATGAAAATGAAATTATAAATAAAATGCTCTGGACTTCCTTAGCTATGACTTAATTGAAAATCTAAGTCAGTAATACTCTTTAAAGACAGTAATTATTAGATAGGGGCAACATAGGGTACCAGATTCCTACTGACAAGCAGAAATTATATTTTTTGGGACAAAATTCAGTACAAACCTGTGCAGTACAGTTCAAGACAGTAACAGTAACATCACTGGTAATAGTGATGCATCCAGCCCTAGAATTTTCTAAAATTATTTGTTTCAGCAAATGAAGGAAATAATGATTCTACAAGTTTATCCATTCACTCATAAAATTACCTTATGTAAAATTTTTCACATGGTCCCTGCAGTGAATCTAGCTGACCCATTTGTTCATTTTTCACTAGCACTGATCTATCTACCTATGTATATAGCCTCACCTTCCAGTGGCCATACCTTAAACAATATCTACACAGTTCCTGCTGTGGAGAAGTACTATTATCAACAAGTAAATAGGACTATGAAATGTACAAGAAAACAGCACATAAAATCTCAAAAATTTAGCCATTTTTCTGAAGGGAAGAAAGTAGCAAGGTGAGGGGCTTAACCTGTAGATGTGAAATAATCTGTGGTTAATGAGCCAAAATCAAACATACAAATTAAAGAGGAATTATGGTATAAGGACTAGCAAGGGATTTAATGCAGATTGTGAAAAATAATAATAATAAAATCTCTTTGGTACAGAGTCCATGGGTGAGCAGTTGGTTGGTAAGAGAAGTTCTAAGAGGTGTCACCAACAAAGGATTGAGGACAGATCAGTAACATCTATGTATAAAACATAATTTTTTTTACATTCTTTCCACCTTACTTTAAAGATGATGCTTTGGGGGACAAATGAAATGATTTCCTGTTATAAGAATATTGTGACAAGTGTCTCAAAGGTTTATCAGAAGAAACATGTTCTTTTCAATGAAGATAAAATGCTGAGATGATAATACAGGGGTAAAAAAAAAAGAAAAAAAAAATGAAGGTGTTTCATTAGGTGAGAAAAAAAGTGGCATACAGTTTTTCACAGTGGAGGGGGGCAAACAGGACCCAGGACCACACACAGGGAATTTAGGGGTAAAAGCTGGGAATTCAGGCAGAATTATTTAATAATGCCAGAGTTGTAAGTACATGAAGCAAGTTGCCAAGTTGGATCATCACAGCAAACATTATAAATAAATGCAAGAGACAGCTAGACATTTTTATGAAAGGGGAGGACACTGAAGGGTGCAGTGACGAAGCAGCAAACAGGCTTTTTGAGCCAAGCAGTTTCTTCCTGTCCAGCAAATCTTTATGTCCTTTAACAGTCATTTTCATTATGATTCAGAGGCATTATTACCTTCACTTTCCTCAGTCTGTTAAAGCTAGATGGAATTTTCTTCATTTTCCCAGTTACTGACGTAAGGTGTCTCCAAGTACAATTACATTATCTTAATAACTCTGTAAGAGCACTGTCACCACTGCTGAAGGCTAAAAATTTAGTTCCCCTTAAAGAAAACATATCTTAGGTTGTGTCCCTGGAAGATGCCTCTGATATAATGTTACACCAAAACCTTTGATAAACTGTTGTATTTTGCAAGATGCATATATATTTTTTGTACAAAAGAAACAACATATTTTCTGTAAATGCTGCTGATCGCCACCTTTCATTGGGACAGAAACTTCTGGGGACACAATCTGCTGATACAGTCCCTTCGGTTTCGTAATGGAAAAAGGGGCAGTTTGGAACAGGATTTTCAAATGCTGATATCAATGTGACTTAGGGACTTCCATAAGTCCTTTAAGACCTCATAACTTTCCATATCAACATGCAGTGGTTCCAGATCAAGGGACATATTTTCTCTCTCTTTGAAGACCATGGTAGAAATGTGTTTCAAAATACATTCATGATTTAAAACCAGGAAATTTTGGTTTTGAATAACCTCACTGCCATCACCGCCACAAGTGCTTCTGACAGCTCAGGTAGTTTCAGGGTTGTTTTTTAATTTTATTTACTACCTGTTCTCTTTTGTCCAGCCTGTGCTTGTAAGACATATATATAGAAATGAACTAAATTCCAACTTTTTAAGGATTTCCACCATAATGTAGGAGTTTGGAAATAAAGAATTCCTTATAAGTAATGGGTATAACTAACTAGATTATGTAAAATTGCCTGCTTTTGTGGAAGGCTTTGTCTTTTAATTGTCTAATTATGGGAGGTTAAAGAACTCAATAGTCTTCCCCTTCCAGAGTGCATTTGATTGGTTTTTTTTGTGATAGCATTGCATCAATTGATATAATTTTTGAATAATAGACATGGATACGCTTGGTCATGTTAGTAAGGTAGACTTCTGATAGACTCCAGTGATGATATCATAGGTACACCAACAGCTCTAACAAAATGTAATGACAAATATCTCTCCTAAAATAACTGAGCAAATACAAGCTACTATTCATGTCATATTATCAACTTTCTGTACTTCTTATTAGGACCTTGTGTAAATCATGAGGAAAGATGACAGATTTCACACATTAGTCATGGTAAAATGGTAAATTTCACAATTAGTCATAGACTATTAGAAAATTATCTAGAAATCTAGTAAAAGTCATTTTTATCATTACAGAGCTACTTAATATTGTCTTTACTTTATAATGAACTTGAATGTAAGCGTAGCATTTCACTTTATAATCAACACTTGAATTTTTAATTTCAATATCAAACACAAAGTACACCTTTTTCAAACAGTTCAGATATATATTTCTAAAAACAAATTTAATTTCTCCTATATACATGCCAGTTTGCAACAGTGCCAGAAGTCCAATTACTGTATTAGAATCCACATTCTTTCATCTTGTAATGAAACACATAATACCAAATTTGGACGCTTAATGCAGTTTTGTTTATACTTGACCTTAAAAAAGCCCCGAATCTTACACTTACCTATCATACTGGTTTTGAAATTACCCACAAAATTTATAGTTATTTCATCAGTCCTGTACGGAAAGAACAATTTCCTAACCTTCGATTTACTTTACTGTTTGTGTCACTAGATCATTTATTGTCCAATCTATAATTTGGAAAGATCAAAAACTATTGACCTTCAGAGCCTTTTTTAGTGCATTGACGGTGCCAATGGCATACACTGAAAGTTGTAACAGAAGATCTTCTTCAGCCTCCTCCTTTACCTTGGATCATGACGATCGTTTTTTCAGCTCATTCTTCTTGACAGTTTGGATCTGTGCCATCCATTTATGACAACCTTGGTTAGTATCATTATGTGTGTGTACACATAATTTTAAGAAACATGATACAATTTTGGTTGGTTTGGTTTCCAGACGGTGAAAAACCTACAAGGATCTAAAGAGTAATCAGACTTCTCCATTCCAGCCGCACAGAGCTTCGTAGGTTGACATATAGAGGACCATAAAGCAAACATGGGTCACTTGGTTTGGTCTACTGTGAAAATCCAGGACTGCTTATTATCGAGTACTTTTTTCTGGTATGCTAACAAATATCTACAACAGCCACACACTGTCATGTGTTGTTGCGTTTCCCAGGCATTCCTCTTGTTTTTGAAATTATCTTTAGTTTAGTTTGAAAATATGATATCTAAAAAACATTACAATAAAGTTTTCACAGATCTTAAAAACGGTAATATTGGATGCCCATCTCAATTTCAGCTGAGGTTTATTTTGCAGTATGTATATTAATACCTGCCGATAAAAGTAGTAGAACATATGAATGGGATATGAATGAGCACAAAGGAATTAGGATAGCTATTGATGGGGCAAATGACATTACTGATGGCTCACGTCCTCCCATTCAGGGTGTGAATGTCACTCATAAGAATTTTCACAGAGATCTGAAGACCAAGAAATTTTAGGGATTTAATTTTTTTTCTATTTTATTTGGATAGCAACTAACTTTTATGTATACCAAAAGTTTTAAAACTCCCTTAGACTGAGAAAAAAAAGAAAAAAAAAAGATGAGGTATGAGGTTGGGTTGTTCTATTTTGCCTTTTGCCTTTGCAAAAGAATAAAAGACCTTTGCACAGAATCTGAGCAACTCATCGCTGAATCAGTAACGTTAGTGAAACTGTTGATTCATGTTGTAATCCTTTTAAGTCACATGATATAGGTTGTACAGACCATACTTGAGAGTATGGTCTTAGATGAGAGCTGCTAGTAATCTCTTGAAACTGGATCAGATGGATTTGGACGTTTTTGCTTTAATCAATTTACGAACCCATTGCAAAGACTGTGCAAGTCATGAGACAAGGGTAAGAATGGCCACTGTGCTTTGATTTGAAATGAGACTCGCAAACTGAGACCGGGAGCTACAGAATATGAGCTTGTTCAGGACCGCCGTGCTTCTGTATGAAATTACAGAAATATGTACACGCGCACATGTATCTTATGAAGTGCTGGCAGTTCAATTCTTTCAGGAAACATCAGCTATATTTGTAAAGACAAGGCTTTCTCTGCAACGTACCGTGCTTATACAAATCACCTGTGCAGCGCTTGTGCAGCAAAATTCAGTGTTCCCTGGCAAGAGGAGCCTCACTGCACCAGTGCTGAGCCGTTAACCTCAGCACATACTATCGAAACGTCTGGTGCTTCCATGTGTCTGGCAGTCAGCTACCGCAAGTAAGACATTGTGCATCTGGAAATCCACAATAAATTCAGGCAGGTTTCAGCTTCCCCCATCAGAAAGTTTTACACCGAAAAAAAGGTTATTCCTGAGGCAGCCCTGGAGTCAGTTACAGATAAGCAATTAAAAGAAAATCTGAGCTGATTCAGCTTGTGAGACTTTCTGATTTAGGAATCTAAATTGTGACATAAAATATCCTTCATTCAGGTGTTAATGTATTCAGTGACAGAATTTTCAGTAATTATAGCATATTCTCCAAATAGACTGAAGGATCTCCACTTAGGTCTTCAAACTGCTGTTTGCTAGTGTTGTTGTCCAAGAAAAAGAAAAATAGAAATAATCTTAAATTGTAAACAGTAATCCATACAAGTACAGTGAAGAAATCCTTTACAGAAGTTGGTTTTCTTATTATTTTTCTTTACATTGGCCTTAGGTTAGAAGGAGGGGAACAGGTCTCTCAGCTTCTGCTTTGGTTCAAACTTAATAAATCTCTTTGGTCTTTTATTTCTGTTACATCGCTGACCAGACCTGTCCATTCTCTCATCTCTACTGTCAATGAGATTTTGGTTTTTTTCTTTAATACTTCCCAAAGTATGGATTGGCAATCACTGCTGCAAAGGAGGCAAAACCCGTCGTCTGTGTTGGAGGGCAGGGCTCCACACTTGCAGATACAGTAAACGTTAAGCACTAGTCAATGCTATATTATAGACATTTTTATAAACTTAGATTAGTGCTAAATACAAGTTCTTGGTTCATTAGGGGTGGAAGCAATAGCCCACTAACTCACTCCACCTGTCTGTCATTGATCTTGTAAACAAACAAGAAAATAATTTGCATTATTACTCTTTTTAATGTTTACAGTGTAACTTTCCTATTTTTATCCAGTGCCTTACAATTTTATCACTTGTGCTCTAATTTATGTTGCAATAAGAAAAACTTCTGGTTTAGAGTGAGTTAAATTTATGTTAGAATGATACGAGGGTTAAAATTATTTTTAAAGTTGTCTAAGAAACTGAATAAAGTAATATTTTCTACAGTGTTGAGAAAAAAGATGACAATTAATTGAATGTAAATGTATGTAATCTAATGTGAAGCATTGTAATTCCAGGAGACCACTTTTCCCATTGACTACAATTTAATTTGCTAATTTGCTACATGGTGTATTTCCAGTGCGGTGGCATCCTCTGATCAGTTGCAGATGATAAATTTGCAAATTGAAAAAGAAAAAAAAAAAAGTCATCTTTGCATTTTGAGAATCGAATTATCACAAGTATGTCTGATGGCAGTAGTTGGAAAGTTACACTAGAGTAGTCTCTGTACTTATAAATGCTTTTCTTTTATAATCAAGGGTAATTATCATGCAGTATTTTTTAATATATATATGTCATCTCTAGTAGATCCTTTTGAGATTCTGGTTTTTTCATGTGACTTAAAAACATCTATCAGCATTCTGTTTTGCTGCTTGTTTAAGAGCTTCTTACCTACTAAGCTTTTACATGAGAAAAAAACTGAAGTTTTTAATTTTGGGAAATAAATTTCACTTTTAGTGTATCTGTTCCATTTCCCATCCAAACATTTTTCCCTTTCCCTGGATACTATATACATCTACTTTCCCTTGCTATTTACCAGTACTTCATTAGTAAACACTTTGGGGAGAGGGAGGGGGTGGAGATGAGAAAAAGAAATAGTTTATGAAACAAAATTACATCTATTTCATAGACTGTTTTCCCCACATTGTGCCCCGCAGTAAGTTGATGAGACAAGGCTTCTGGTTTGAGTGCCCGAAACTGAGTATGTTTGACTTGTTTGGGTCATACGTTGTCTGAGGCAGGAGTCATATTTCTCTTTTAAATTTGTTTGCACCTTACACAGGCTTTGTGGGCTGTGATTAGGGATTTGCATCCCAGTTTAGTAATCACCTTAAATATCCTCTTACATTCTTATAAAGAAAAAACTCAGCTTTACTTAGTCATTTAAAACATCACAAAATTTATATAGGTGTGTGCATGTGCATATGCAATTAGAATGTGAAATAAACAAGCAATGTGTTATCTTCCTTTTAAAAGCATCCAACATTTCTCCTTTTCTTTTGCATTGGAGAGCTAGCTGTTTTATTTTAACTGGAGGAATCAAGCCTAGCATGCAGCAAAAAGGCAAAGGAAGAGCAAGACAATGCCTCAACAGAATTAAAAAAGAAGGAAAAGAAAGAGCAAAAGATAACTTTTTCATACCAATGCTGGAATACGCCTTACTACCTTAGGGATTAATTACTGTTTTAAGAGGTGGTCTTCGCAGAGGAGCTGCAGTAGCAGCAGTAATTATTATTGGCAATTTCTTCACAATCAAAAGTTTCTACTTCAGCTTACCCCCCTCTAAAGGGGGTACCCTTAGGAGCTAAATTCAACTGAAAGGAAGAGGAAGCACCCCAGAAAATCTACTTTAAAAAGAGAAGAGGGATAACCACTGCTTTGCCCTAACTCAGACGAATCCTCATGTCCCTCAGTAGCAGATTTCTCATTTCTCCAAAGTAACGGAGTTGCTTAAAAAAATAAAAATAAACAAAGCAAAAGAAGCAATCAATCAAAAATATCCTCAGCTGATGGAACTTGACCCTAACACAAACCAATCTGCTCCTCACCTGCCCCTGAAGGTCAGGGTTGAGGTGGGGGCCGGTGTTCATTGTAGCTGCCTAGCCTCTACCTGGTCTGTGGATAAATATACTCTCCAGAGCTGTCAATCAGGAATTTCTCATGCACTCTGAATTCACTCAAAAACAGCCCAGCAGTTCTGGAGCACACAGGAGAAAAGATGCTTTGCCCAGCTGCACTACTTTCAAATGCATCTCCTAAGATGATGATAAAATCATCAGATAGAATGGATTATTAAAGCTGAATCATTCAGTTGTTCCATTTTCTCTGCAGATTAATACACAGTGTCTGTTTTTACAGTGATTTTTTTTTTTTTTCTTTCTCCCTGTTTTACAGTAAAATGGTAGCAGTGTTCATCATTTAATGCTCAAACAGGGTGAAAAATGTGGCCTGGTATTTGCCAGCTTGGGCTTTCCACATGCAAGAGTTGCAATGTGCTGTAGTAGCCCATTGATCCAACTTCCCTTGTTTTTTACTTCCTGTTTGCACACTAATGGGAAGGGAAATATCCCAGTGGGTGTTTGAACAGCTTGAGCTTTGTTGACCTGGGAACTATTTCTCAGTGATCTAAGCATTAGCTTGGGGTTTAGAGATTTCTGTAGTTTCAGATTCAACATCCCTCGTAGACCTCCAAGGCTTTGTTTTCATCCGTTACACTTGTTAGATACTTGGCTGTTGAAGGGGTTTTTGGATATTTTTTCCAGGATGCCGGTGGTAAAAGTAAAAAGGGGAAGAAGAAATTAATGTTATTGAACTGTACTTCACAGTGGCACGTGGCAGCCCATGCTTAAATATTCTCCCCACAATGTCTGATAATGTTTCTACTGCAAATGTTATGCCAAATAGTGAGAATTTAATTTTTTTTCTAATTTGTATTTGTATTTGGGTTTCATTTCCACACTATGTAGTTTGGTAGTAGAAAATACTCCAGTTTTGTCATCAATTTACACAAAGCAAGGTTTGGGGAAAAAAAAATTAGTGGCAGGAGGAACAAATACTGCTAAACTATTGTTTATCATATGGTGGCATGGGTAATAAATTACCATGAATTCAGTTTCCACATACAAGATAATTCAAATCACCTGCTCCTTGCCAAATACCTGCCAAGACCAAGAACACAAACAAAGCCCTTATGAATAGATATCAGTTAGTCACTGGGAAACTGGTAAATTATTAAGCTGCATGCTATCTAAAATGTTGAATCAAACTAGCTTTGAATCCTCTTGGGAGCTCAAAAAGTCCGCTGATATTTTTTTTTCCTTTCTTTCCTTTTTGTCTGAAGTGTGAGCCTCTTGTTCAGACAAGACTACCTTGTCTTCCTTTTCCCTCCGTTGGTTCCCGCAGGGTTGATTCAGCTGAGACCAGGAGGTGCTAAAACCAGAACCAGGACTAGAATCTTCTGTTTTCCAGCTCGTTTTTTATTCTCATGTCTCCGTCGTTGTGATTTGTGTGCAATAAGCTTCAAAGAGTTGGCTATTCTTAAAGTATTGGCTACTTTTCCTGTAAATGCAAACGGAAAAAGACCAGCCAGCTTGTCTGCTTCTGCCTGACAGAAATCTGATGTCACCAATGTGCAACAAAAGCAGAAAATTACTCTTTGGGATCAGATGTAGTAGCAGAGCTATGAGATGGAAAACTCTTCAGGGAGATGAATAGTGTATTTGCAATTTTCGTGGCCTTCTGTGGCAAATCTGGTGAAGGACCTTGTCGCTCCCTCGCCATTCATTCTCATCCCTCTGCCACGTGGGGTGACACGGAAGACCTCATATTATAAATCACATTATTGAAATAAGCCAGGTAAAACAAAATAGATATTTTTAGAGGGTTAATCTGGGGCCATTTCATTGATATGATTTACTGAGCGGCCCCACACAGCTGCGTCAGCATGGTCCAGGGGCTGAGGCGTGGAAAGGAATGAAAGCTTGGTCTGGAAGTCTCCAGATTTGTGTTTGCTGCTAACAATCCCACGTTTTCCAAGCAACTGTTTCCATTCAAAAGGAAAGCAACTCTAGCACGGTCATGGCAGGCTCAGTTAATCCTACTGCACACACAAGGGATGAGGGGAGGAAGAGGAGTTCAGGGAAAACAGGAGCTTGCGGAAGGATGAAAGTGAAGGTTGGGAAATCTGAGTTTAGCTCACAATTCTGTTGTGGTATTCACACATGAACCTTAGAAAATCAGTTGTAATTAAGCTTTCTCTCTGTAAAATGGTGTAGCAGGGGAAAAAAAATGAAGTGAATGCTTTCTTTGTTCAATATGGCTCAGTAGAGCTGTTACTGCTTCATGCTGACTGTGTAGTACTCATAAAAAAAAAAGAAATAGTGAGGAAAGATTAGAAATGGGCCAAAGTGGTCATTGATTATTTTTTGTAACAAAACTTCCAGTGCTTGCCACAATAACAGCAGATCAGCATGCCTGATATGCACCCACTACTTAACTTTTGCATATCAAGAGTTCTTGCCTCAGAAATTCAGTTGCAAGTGGCTTGTGCATCTCTAAATGGGGAGAGAGAGCAGTTCTTCCTTCTATTTTTTTCTGGACTGTGATAAAGCTTGAGCGTGGTTGGAGGAGAGGGTAGCTCAGATTAATGACGTACAAATGTAGGCTATTTTTGAACTCATTCGAACATTGTTGATTTAATATCCAGACCTACACATTCTGTCTTTGATGTATTTTTTAATCAATGTAATGTTGATAATGAAGTATCGATTCTGGGTTTGTATGTCTCTTAAGACTAAAAACAAGAAACATAATGAAAAAAAAAACACATATGCTATAAAAATGCAGGGAGTGGGTGAACAAAGAAAAATAGGTTAAGCTTGTGGCAAAAAGGATCAGACAGAAAGGAGAGATAAATATTCTAATGAAAATGTAGATACCATACATATGCATGCCACCTAGTTGTGCCAGTTTAGATTTGGTGAGTGTGTTGTTTCTTCCAGTCTTTATAGATATTATGGACTTCCTTTAAACTAGAAAAACATGATTGTAATTAAGTCTCTCTCAAATAACAAATAACCAAAACAATAGTTTTAATTAGGAGAAAAAAGGACCACAAACAGGCAAGGCCAAAAAAATAGTGGAGAGGTTCTAAAAAACATAATCAATGTAACTTGGAAGAAGAGGAATAAAATTTAAATCTACATACTAGTTTATTGTATGAAACAAATTTCTGCATTATTGGCTTACCCATTTACTGTGTCAATTGACTACCAGAAGGAATCCAAAATCTCTTTAGTGACTGCAGGGGTGTCATGGTTTAACCCCAGCTGGCAACCAAACCCCACACAGCCGCTCGCTCACTCCCCCCCAGTGGGATGGGGGAGAGAATCAGAAGAGTAAAAGTGAGAAAACTCGTGGGTTGAGATAAAGACGGTTTAATAGGGAAAGCAAAAGCCGCGCATGCAAGCAAAGCAAAACCAGGAATTCATTCACTCCTTCCCATGGGCAGGCAGGTGTTCAGCCATCTCCAGGAAAGCAGGGCTCCATCACTCCTAACAGTTACTTGGGAAGACAAACGCCATTGCTCCAAGCATCCCCCCCTTCCTCCTTCTTCCCCCAGCTTTCTATGCTGAGCATGATGTCATATGGTGTGGAATGTCCCTTGGGTCAGTTGGGGTCAGCTGTCCTGGCTGTGTCCCCTCCCAGCTTCTTGTGCCCCCCCAGCCTGCTCGCTGGTGGGGTGGGGTGAGAGGCAGAAAAGGCCTTGACTGTGTGTCAGCACTGCTCAGCAACAACGAAAACATCCCTGTGTTATCAACACAGTTCTGATGTGTCATCATCTCTGTCGTAATGAGTTTTTCATTATGTTATTAACAAGTGGAGAATCAGGGTACTGAGACTGTGGACATCATTGTATATACTAACCTATAAATATATACAACTCTCATGCCTTAAAATTTCCCATGTTTTTATGTTTTGTGTCCCTAATTTCATGTCCTTGATCACGTTGTACATTTAAGCTCTAGCATTAGGACAAGTATTCCTCTATGCCTTCTGGGACTGCTTTCCTTTTTGTCGATATTTAATGGAGGAGATGCTTACTTTATGTAGATTATTGAGTTCTTTCACTGCAGGAATGTACTTTGCCCTGCTGCCTGAATATCAAAAACCCACGCGGATGCGCTATTTGTTTGTTAGCTGCTTGGTATTGGCAGCATTTGCAAAACCTGGGAATTTTCTTAAAAGTCCTCTTTCCTCAATTCGTGTTATTAGAGGAGCAGTACAACTTTCATGTTAAAAAAAAAAAACAAGCAAACAAGATGCCCCTAAGCCAATCTTGGGGTTTAAAAGTGTTGGGAATGCGGTATGTCTTCCACAGGTGTTCGGCATTATGCACCTTTTGGTGGGTTTTTTTATTTTATTTCTGAAATAAGAGTCCAATGAGTATTCTGGAGTACTCCAAAGTGTTTTAATAAAGTGCAGAGTGTTGCTGTCACATAATATCTTCTAAAATAATTCAGGCTTTGACCATTTTTTTTAAATCCATAGCTCAAAAATCTTCTAAAAAACAATTAATTACACCTGATAACTGGCAATTTACCTTGACATATTTGAGTCATGCCTAATTATGCAAGTAAAATTATGAGGACAGATCTTTACATCTAAACAGAGTACCATTGATCTCAGCAGAGTACTGCTACATGAAAAATTATTATTAGGGGTTTTTTTATCTCTTGACTTCTGGGATTCCAGATTTTTTCTGAGTTCTCCCCACTTCTGTTTTCTTTGAGTTTGAGCCTAAGAATTCTTACTTATACCAGTGTTGATGTAAATAATTATTATCTCTTTAAAACCAGGCTTAATGTATTCAAAGCAGGATCAGATAAGATTAAATCTGCACTGAATCTTCAGGAACCTCCGATCTCTGACTATGTCAAATTTGATCACAGAACTTATTATCAGTAGAATAATACCTCATCAGTAGATTTATTTTTCGTTGGCTTTCTGAGTTGCGTAAGTTTCCAAGAGTTCACATATTTCAAGGTTAACTTGTGGTCACACTGTTTCTTTTTAGGCAAATAACATGTAGTATAACCCAATCTGTTTGAAGAAAGTGAGATTGCTGCTCCTTTATTTTTTTCCCTTCCTTTTTTTTTTTTTTATCAACACAATTGTTTCTGCTCATTGGTGTCTCCCTCCCACTCTTTTAGCAGCTGCTTTACTGTGACAACTTACCTCCAGCAAAGTGGGAAGATGAGCAGCTGCTTGCAGAACGAAAGCCAATCTTCTGCCTGGGATCAGTTGGCAAGGATTTCTGTGAAAGAAGCGAGGATGCAGTAAATGATATGTGCTGAATTAATTGTACCTACTACCAGCCTGTCTCCAAAACTTGCTGGGAAATGTATCCATCCATTTGTGCAACAGCAACAACAACAACAACAAAAATGACTCCCTAATCATCTTTGAAGGTTAAAGAGATTTAACAAATCAGATCAGTCTATTCATGGGAACTATAGCAGGGCTGATGAGTTTTTTAAAAAATTCAAATTGCGTTTATTTCTTTTCAAATTGCTCTCAATCAGGTTTTTCAGTAAGGATGTGTGTATGCGTGTGATTTCTTGGTGTGAGGGAAGGGCTTTATTTATTTATTTACTGCTATCGTGGTGTTTTGGAGGTTGAGTCATCTGGTGATTCACTCTGTTCAGCTGCATAAATAATATTGCAAATACTGACAGAGGACTAAGCTGACATCCTGTAATATTTGTTCCTTTAGACTTCCAGGTATGGTAAGGTTGTTGCAAATACCTTACTTTCTATGGCACAAATGGTTGGTGTTCCTTCCACCCAGGAGACAGGAATGAAAAGATCCCCTTTCCTGATGTTCATGGGTCTAAACTTAAATACCCCATGTCTGCCAAAAACCAAAATACTGCTCTACACACTGCAGTATGCACACAGGGTTGCTGTGAAGGATCGGAGAGTTAGATGGGACTTAACTAAATACAAACGTAGAGACTAATTTTCTTCTTTTTCAGAATAACTTTGAACTTTCTAGAATAGCATTTCAGAAGAGTATGGGGGAAGCATAATGGTCATCTAGCATAACGGTAATCAAGTTGAGGATCATGGGAGAGATTTTCTAGAAGCTGTTGAGAAAACCCATTTGCTGTGTGAGCAATGATGTTAACAATGTTGTCTACCAGAAGGCAGACATTGTTTTACTGCTATTCTTGCCCTTCCTAATTCAGGAGTTTGGCATTTGGTCACCATATGAAAATGCTACATGTTGTGCACTCCTGAGGTAGGTGTTGGATCTGATGGTTCATGAGATCCTAGTGTTTTCCCCCTCTTACCTTGCATTTCCAGCCAAAGAGATGGGGAGGATCAGTAGAAGAACGTGATATCTCCGAGGTGGGAAGAGACACATAGAATGTGGGCATTTGTCACTGTGTTAATATAACTGGGAAATCACTGATTTTCTGCCCAGGAGCATAGAGACTGTGAAGAAATACCAATTTGATTTCTTCAAGCTTATTTTGGATTGAATTCTCTCCCAGCCCAAGCCTTGAGGGCATCCCTGCCTTAATATTATAGGATTTTTTGATTCCTACTGCTGCATGATAGATAAAGTGTCTTATTTTCCTATAATCTTAACCTGCAGAAGCAGGGTGGCTAAGCTGCCCTCATGGCCATCTTGTGAATGGAGAGAAAGCCAGTAATCTGTCCTCGAAGATTTGGGGACAGATTAAGTGGTAGAGAGCTATCAGATCATCTCTTCTTACACAAAATCCTGAGTTAGATCCAGATGAATGAGTAGAGTCTGGAGCCTATTACAGAAAGGCTGGGAATAGATCTTGCAGAAAAAGGTGTGTTGGGTTTTTTTTCCCTTTTTTTCTGTACAAGATTAGGGGGAAATGGTGTTCTGTTTCCTATCTGCATGATGCGATTACATCATTGGCACTCTGGGGTTGTGTTTTGGCTCCTCAGGAGGTCAGAGGAGGGTGGGTTGCCAACTGCTGGAGGAAACTTCTACCCCTCTGACTTGTGCTTGGGAACATGAGAAGGCACTGGTCTAGAGGCCAGGCAGAGCAGCTGCTACTGCAGCAGTTGGCAGCAGTCAGGATGGGTGATTTACATGTTCAACCATACAAAATCAGCTGAAAATTATTTAGCTGAATTCAGATGGCCAAATAATGTTAGTGTTTGCGTTGCTCAGCATTTTCTTTTCATTCCATTCCCTACTGTCTAGCTGCAAAATATCCTGTGGGTTAGAGGATGGCACACAGAAGACTGGGTTTCAGAAAAAACAAGAAGGGATGTCTTTCAAATACCGGGCTAGAAGTCATCTGTCACAAAGGGATTTGAAATTAGTTTTCAAGGAGGTTTGTATTCTAGCCACAAAGGTTCTTTCAATGATTCTGGCAGTGATACACGGACAAGGTTATTTCAAGACAAAAAATATTTTGTAATTCCTGAAATTTTTGAAAAAAAGAAGGAAATTTGGAATTCATTTTGTAACATTGGCAATTTGCTAAAAAATATTTTTTGTTTTGTTGTCGAGCATAATGTTGTTTTTGCATCTGCACATGATATAATCCTTTCAAAAGAATTGCAATATAGCAGTGCCATGCCATTTTTGAGTCTTCATGCCTATGTTGGCCTTGAGACTGGATAAACATGCCACTTCCCATTGTGTGACCACTATTTTTGACAGTGAAGTGAGTTATCACCGAATGTTAATGCCTCTCATGTTCTCTTCATTATACATGCTCATTTTCATGACAAAGAGTGTAAAGGGAACAGAAAATGGTGCAAAATTAATACGTTCTCCTGACAATCTGGAGACAGCATTGCATGATCTTACACAGAAGGCACAGCTGGGGACTTTGACAACTGCAAGTGCACAGCTGCTTCTTCTACAAAGTTCAAAAGATTTTCCATGTAGTTTTGTTCGTATGCATGCATGTGTATGCATGGGTTTATGTGTGTGTCGGTATGGACACCCTGCGTAAGGTAACCAGGATTATATTTTAAGTCTAAACTACATTTGATTTTAAGCCTAAACTACATTGATTTCTCTTCTTCAGGTTTTGGCTTGTAAAGTTTTCTACACCTCATTGAGCATGCCTGGGAGAAGAGGAAGGATCAAACAATACATAGATAGATAGTGTAGGGCATGCACTATTCTCTGAATATTGTATTTAATATTCTGGGTCATATTGTTATTATCATCATCATCATTGTCCATGGGCAGCTGATATTGGTATTGTTAATGTATTTTTTATCTATGTCTTAAGTTCCAAAGGACAGTCTTGATTAGATGGCTAGCACATTAAACTTTGCCATCACTTTTGCATCCTCAAATTGTAACAATATTTGCCTGCACAAAAATTTATATGGAAGAAAACAAAGAACAAAAGAAACTGTACAGTGTCGTACTTACCCTTTGGAAATAAAGACCCTGCTTTGCAGATACACTTCTGATCCATATCTTTTCCCACTCAAAACCCTGGCCTGTATTAGTGGATAAATTACAAGAAAAATATTCTGGGTCATATTGTTATTATCATCATCATCATTGTCCATGGGCAGCTGATATTGGTATTGTTAATGTATTTTTTATCTATGTCTTAAGTTCCAAAGGACAGTCTTGATTAGATGGCTAGCACATTAAACTTTGCCATCACTTTTGCATCCTCAAATTGTAACAATATTTGCCTGCACAAAAATTTATATGGAAGAAAACAAAGAACAAAAGAAACTGTACAGAGTGTCGTACCCCCTTTGGAAATAAAGACCCTGCTTTGCAGATACACTTCTGATCCATATCTTTTCCCACTCAAAACCCTGGCCTGTATTAGTGGATAAATTACAAGAAGAAGTACTTAGCAGACTTATTGTGAGATAACTTCTATCATAATTTCTGTGTTTCAGAAATTTCCTGGTCCATATATATCTGTGAAAGAAAAAAATAATCTAAACCCTATAATAATCCCAAGATTTCATGGCTGAGATCTGCCAGTAGAAGTTCTCTTTCTCTGGGCAGACATTTAAGGATTGCTTTTGAGAAGAAAAGATGGAAAAAACAAGAGCCCTTCATATTTTCAGAACCTTACATCTCTGATGCAGATCTGCAAAACTAGCTAATCCAGAACAGCTGAATGGATGCCTGCAGTCAGCTGAGTTTGGGATTTCCCCAGAATAGCCTGCTATATGCATTTCTCAAGGTAATGTTACAGCTGGATTTATAGATAATGCCAGCCCCCCCTAATAATTACTGTAAAAATAAAAATATATTCTTCATTTTAAGAATGTTTAGGATGTTGGTTTTTTGAGAAAACATAGATCATCAAAGACCTCCAGAGATTCCCGATATTGTCTGATTTTTCTAAAGAAACTTAATGATATTGATTTCTAGAATGTAAACTGTTTTTTAGGTTTTTTGCGGCAAATTTTCAGCTTGGATCAAAAGCACGTTTTAAATGTGTATAGTTTCAGCTAGGAATGTGATAAACAGCAAAAGCGTGGGTCTAGACTGTAGCTTATCTGCAGAACTTCCATAGTCTTTAACAGAAGTGGATGGACAACAACTCAAGATTGAAATCCAGTTTTAGATGAAATTAAGTTATTCTGCAGCTATAAATGACTGTGCTTTAACTTCTGCATGTTACCTAGTGCTGTGACACTTTATGAAGACCTCAGAGTACTGTGTAGATAGTGCATTCATGATGTCAGAGGGAAGAGAGTAGATGGTGTTAAGAAACAGTGTTGCTTCTTTCCAAATACTGGGAAATTTTCCTCTAAAGTAAGAAAGAAGATGAGTCACAAGGAACCTCTGTGGGTATAGAGTAACAGGAAAAAAAGGTGTATGTAGGGTAAGAATAGGACTTAGGAATGTTTCAAGGGAGAGTTAAAATGAAGGAATAAAGGCAAGAATTCCTAGGTTGGGTCAATATCTAAGTGTCAGGCAAAAACTTTCTGGGCTATAGAGAGAGATCATAATCACACTCTCCTTTCTTCCATTTCTAACACCAAATGCCTGTTTAAAAGATATTAAGAAGTTGATAAATTGCAGTGTGTTTGGATGTCCTAATTTATACCTCCCCCCAGCAAAAGGTGAATTTGTTAAATAGTAAAGAAATCAAAGACACAAGTTTTAAATCGCCTCAGAGCCAAAAGAAGAAGACAAAAAATGCTCTCTTTGTGACCCGAAAGACAAGCAGTAGCTCAAAGATGTTGTTTTGCATAGAATCGAAGGGAAAGGGGATAGCTGGCTTAGAGCTTGTGATCAATAAACAGTAGCATGCTGATTCATAATGCCACAGCAGACTTCAGATGATGACACCTTCAGAAAATGAAAGCCAAAGAGGCAAAATGGCAAGAAAAGATAAGGAACCATGACACAAAGTGATAACTCTGAAGAGACAAGTGTTACACCATGGCCTTACACAATGTGGAGAATAAAATGTGAAGACGAGTTATAGTAACATAGTGCATTGCAAAATACATCTGCAGTCTATTTAATAAATCAGAAAAACACAGAGAAATGGTTTTAAGAGTCTAATAAAAAGATACACTTCACATTTACACACCGTCTTCTAAAAATTTTTTCTAAAAGCATTTGTTTTTATGGTTGGCGGGGTGAGACAGAGGTGTGTGGGGGTTTGCTGGTTTTTTTTTTTTAATACTCTGATCATTGCCTTGGACTTCCTGGGTGAATGTGTTACCAGAGAAAAGTAATATATGTGTTCCGTATGGTTTCATGCATTATGTGTGTGGGTTGTGATTGTTGCTTGAGTTCCCATGATTATTTAGTGAGGAAGTTGCATATAATTCCTGGCAGCATGGTAGTTTATCCATTTCTTCAAAGAACAGCTCATATTTCAAAATGTTTTTTCTAAGATCATTACAAAAATAAAAAACAAATGGCAAGGATATCAGCTCTTGTTACCAATTGCCCAGCAAATGTAAAAACACTAAAAATAGCCACAGGAAGCAATAATTTCAATGACAAATTATTGAGCTGTTTATTTAGTGTGCTAAGTAATATATTTTTGATCAAAGATAAACAGTTTTAAAAGTTACATTTGTTTTGTTGCAGAGGAAAAAGGAAATTGCTATTCCCTGCAGGCTGATGTACCTTGTAAAGCAATCTGTCTTCAAACCCAGAATGAAAGAGAGCCAAAAAAACAAAAAAAAATCTCTGAATTACATGACGAGGCCCTTGAGATGCTGCTAGTTGCTCTCTGCTGTTGAGGACCACAGATGTCTCATGTTGTGGGTCATATTGAGCATTTTCTGGTTTTTAAACATATTATGAAACAATTTAGGCTTATATATGTCGGGTGGTTACAGTTGTTTGAATACTCGATACTGTCCACTCAACTGCAGCTCCATTTCAGTAAAAAGTATTTCTTAAAAGTCTTCGTCCAGTCTTAAGCATGTGCCCAGGTTCCTCACTGGATAAACACTGATAGATATTGCCATGCATTTTACTGAACTTGCACTTGTAGGATAAATCTGGCTTCGCTGAAATCCTTGGAATTGGTTTGCTGGGAAATCTGAACTGCTGAATTTTAACCTTAGGAAAAAATCCAGTAGTTACATTTCACTGGAGATGGCAAGATAATTACTATTCCCGTTTTAATTTTCGGGGAAGATTCTGTAGGGCTGTTTGGATGCATAGCACAGAACTTGCAGAACAGGGGGAAGGGAGGCAAAGGTGGCTTTCAATCTCTTTTCCTTCTTTGGCCTTAGGCTTCTTCTCTCTCAAGGTTGCTTAAAATAAAACCCATAGCTCAAAATGTTTGTGCCCTGGAATATGAGGATCCTTTCATAATATCCTTCCCTTGCCCTATCCTTCTTATCAGCCCATCCTGCAGAAACAAACTTTGAAAGATGTGTTTTTGGAGTATTCCTACAGATGTCTTCTACGAGGGCTGTGCTGAGAAGTGGTGCTATGTCTCTTGGGAAGGGACTTTAGAGCTTCTTTATAATTTTCTCTCTCCTTTTGAAACATAACATTTAAATTACTGATTGTCTTCTAATTCCCAAACTACAAATGTGGTGAATGAAAAATAATCATGTATAAGGACTATCAAAACATAACACAGGGAATCTGAGATTTGTGAAAGCACATGGCGGGCTTTAAATTCACCACAGTCATAGTGAACACACTGACCAAAGCAAATTAGAAACTTTCCTAAAACAAAATTAATCCTATTGAGACACTGTTTGCTTCAACAGTACTGGGAAAAGTTGGATTTGTAGTTTAGGCTGAGGTCATACACTATAGCAGTAAAGAAGAAAAGTATTCTGTTTTCTTAATTTTGAAAAAGATGTCATTATGCCTTGGGAAGTATTACAATATTTTAGTAATCAGCTGCAATGCTCATTAGTCTGCCTATTATATCTGAAGCACTTGTATTTGTTGAAGTAGCAGCAGCTGAGATAAAAGAAATTTGAAAGTGAAATCATTACAAATTTGAGTCAGTGCCTTCTTCAAACTGGAAGCTTGCAATATTACCCTTAATGAGCTGATGCCCCGAACTCCAAAAATGGATTCATATTTTCTAACCTCTTTTGAACTTCTTATTAGAAATTACTTTATGATCTGAATTTATGAAGAGATAGTATTTTATGTTTACTGACTTTTTTCTTCTAAAAAAAAAGGGGGGGATGGGGAAGGTTGCTAACTAGCTCACAAACCAAACTTCATTTCTGAAAGTAGAATACAAATCACTTGATAGAGGAGAAAGTAAGCTGAGGTGGATTTACACTGATACAAACAGAACCATAGTTTTATGGCCAAATAAATTTAAATTAATGCCTGTCAGTTGAACCTATATGCATCCTCAGAGTGTTAGACTTTAAAATGAACTAAGAATTTGGTTATTTAAAAATAGCAACTGGAAGGGAAAAGGTGGAGGCTTGCATATCTTATGAACTAATCCTGGGAGGAGTGCAGATGGAAGACTGCTTAAGGCAAAGAGGTTCATCTGCATATGGCAGATTTCAGGAACTGGGCCTGGATTAGTCAGGGCCAAACATAGAAGGAATTCACACAGAAATTGTTTGTGTTTACAGAGTTTCACATTTTCTTTCAAATAAATTGAGCAAGTCATTTTAAAAAGGAGATTGCTATTGGTTTAATTATGAATTAATGGATTTTTTTATTACAAATCAATTGATTCCTTGTGTGTATGTAATGAACAGAAATACACAGCAGGCAAACGCTTGCATTTTAGAACCAGAGTAGAAGGAAAGCATCACTCTTAATTAGGCAATTCGAAAGTGATATGTACTGCTGTAGGAAAAGTACCAGATCACAAGAAATGAAAACATTTATGTTTTAATAGTTTCCTTTTGGTGACCTTAACTATGCTAACTTGTCTTTGATGAAGTCTGACAGGTACTGTCAAGTTAAATGGTCAACATATTCATTATTTAAAGAATAACATTTTTGTAGCAATAATCCTGGATGTGTTCAAGAAATAACCTTGTTCATGCAAGCCTTACGGCTTTTGTTTAAGTATCACCAAACAGTCCCAAAGTACGCGACTGTTCCGGACCAAAGGCCAGGATAAAAGGAGAATTCCAGTAAAAGAGTTTTGTAACTTGTTCTGAACATTTATTTCCATGTGTACAAATACTTCAGAATGTAGGTCTACATTTTTATCACCATGCTGTTTATTTTTGATAGAATGTACTTAATCCTTGCAGTAGATTGTCATTTTATCCTGGATAGAAACCTGTAGAAGAGACTACGGAAGACCAAACAGTACAATGTTGTTGAAAATTGTCCATCCAGGCCTGTTAAGCTGACATTATACATGAAAAGGGTTTATTTTTATTTTTAACAAAGAAAACTCTAGCTGCTCTTTGTAAACACAGAATTCCATCTTAAAAAAAAAAAAAAAACAAACACCAACAAAACCCAAAAATTTAATCCAAAACAAAGTTATGTCTTTGGAGATGAACAAGTCATGGAAGGTCTGTGTTGGCATGTGACTTTGTAAAGAACCGTACAGCTGGACTTCATCGTACCAAACTTGAGCTAAGAGTTAGGCACTTGACATCAGCTGATGACCTCAGTTCTCTGGTCGAAAGCAGAGAGAAACCAGCTCTTAAAGACAATACCTCTCCTACATACCTAGAGGTGCCTATCTCTCTTCAGCAGCTATGAAACTGAAATAAGCAATTTAGATTAAACACAGGCAAAATGAATCCTATTGCAGGTCAGAGTCATTTGCTTGGATTGCAGTTGACATTTCCATTTTCACTTTGGTAATATTCAGTATTTACTTCTGTATTTAGAGGATGCGGCACACTTTTCCAAGACATATTTTGCTTCTGTGGATAGATTAAGTGACTCTTAGCACCAAAGTTTGGCAGACTGTGATAAAAAAAATTTATTTTGGTATGTATGGACACATTGACAGATTCTGATCTCCACCCAAAACCTCTTCATTGCCTCTTTATATAACAGCATTTGACAAAAATCCCACTGACCTCACACAGTGTCTTCTCATAGTTTTGGAAGAGGGTCCTTCCTGCTAAAAAGATGATCATTATTTCAGGTAGAGTTGGTATTGCTTCTTCTTGGTGAAATCTGCTTCTTTTTATTACTGCAAGTCAGGAATGAAGCCTCAAGACCTAGAGACACATACCACTTTCCTCTCTTCCTGCTAGATTCACTTGGCTAACTTGCACATGAGAAACAAAATAATGTCTCCTGACTTTTCCCACGACTGATGTATAACCCAAAGCCTGGTAGCTTATTACCTGCCTTGGCACCGATACTGTTTGTAAGCACACGATAAGTTACCTTATGGTGGTGTTTAACACGCTGCCCATATTACCTGCTCTAAATAGACTTAATAAAGTATCTCCGCTGGTAATTTTTATCAAGTACTGTCTTCTTAACAATGTCTACCATATAATATCAAATGTTGTTACTAATATAAAAATTATCCAAGCTCTTTTCAAATGTAAATGTTGTACTGGATTGATTAAATAAATGTGCTTATTGTTTCACTTAAATGGCAGTTCTTGCTGTGTTTCAGGACACGCCTTTGGCCAATGCTGATTATGATTTTAATGTTTATATCCAGTTCTAACCTGAGTGTTTGCTGGGTGGAAAATAAATTTTTATTTCATTTAAATGGCTTTGATTTTATTAAACTTATTCCTTGTGAAGGAATCCAGAATTACGGATGTTTTTCAGTTACTGCACTCAATTTTCTTGCTTGCTGTCTTTGTCATGGATTTTTCTCCAAAGTGTGATACCTGCCAGGAAGATCACATGAGAGGAGGGATTTTTTTACAACGCTTTTTTTTTTAAACTCTCCCCCTAAATGAGAACCAAAGATAAAATGGTTCATGACTTCCTCTTATTTGAAGGTTTGTGATAAAATATAAAAACAGGCACATTTACTCTCACAAGGTTAGGGTTTAACTTTCTTTTTCCTAACGTCTTGTGTGAAGAAATGTAGCCAGATACTAATAGTAGGCTTTTTTAACCAATAATTGGTGTTGGTAATAAGGGCTGAGCTGACAGCCAGCTGTGCTACTGCCCTCAGTCCTGCAGTGAGGAAGGGGAAAGGAGTCTGCAAATGATTACCAACTTCAAGTATTTCTGGCAGTCAAGGTTTCATTAAAAAAAATTAGTAAAATACCTTTCTACTTTTAAAAATGTTTCCTACGTTTGGAAAAAAGGTCTGTATGAAGACTTTAGAAGAGAACTGCTGCGAACTGCACAAATCAAGGGTATTGCCCAGTTGGGCTGCCGGCCTACATTGTAGACTTAGTCTTTAGTAAAAACTCTTCTCCTCCCAATTAAAGAATAAAGGTTGAGGAGCCTGCAGGCCTTTCCAGTATGTTTGGTGTGACTTTTAACCCCTCATTTTACCCTCTTTATATGGCTCTCCTTTATACCACACTCTCTGATATGTCGGCGGCGCCCAGTAGTGCTGCTCTGGGTCAGACTGGGTTAGCACTTTTGTTACAGATTTTACTTCCTGGGGATTTGTAAGTCAGCTGTAGAAATTAATCACAAATTAGAGCTTTACATGAATATGTCACAGACAGATAATTTTCTATCTTTTTGCCATTTACCTTCCTGTGACATGGTACACAATCCTAAAAGAAATTGGTTAAGGCGTTGTGGGGTTTGGGTGAAGACGGGTGATATCAGGTTGAAGAAAGCATGACCAGCAAGAGCTTTCGGTACACTCCTGGATCGTGGTCCTGTCATCGTTATTTTTTGCCTATATAACTTCTTTTATGTAATTATCTTCCAAATATGGCACAACCGCTAGATTCCTTTTAAGTCATCATGGGACTGTCGATTTTGATATCCATTGTGGTGAATAAGCCAAACACAGGGAGACTGACATGGTCCACCCATGTAGAGTCTTTAGACAAAAGTCGTTTAGTTTTCCTATCACTCATTTTACCAAGGAATTAAACTTCTTCTCTTTTATAGAGCATCAGAGGCAAGAGGAAGTTTGGGAAGTTCTCTGAGATCTTTGAATATAAGTCATTTGTTTGAAATATAGTTTATTTTTATTTATTAGTAATTGTTTCTGATAAGCTATTACTGCATGTACGGGAAATAATGGATTTTTTTTTTTTTCTGGCTGTTCGTGACACAAGGAGAGAAGCTATTATACTCTATTAGGAAAACAGATGACATTTAATATCTGACTAGATTAAAAGCCTACTTAACCTGCTATTTGTTGTTCAGTAGGAGACCTTATGTATATACTTCCCCAAGGGTTCTTTCTGCACGACAAATCTAGTTTTCTCAGTTGTGGCTATGGAGGAATCTTGGACACTAAAAACTGGTGCAATTCAATAGAGGAATAAAGAGATGAATGTGATGCTACTGTCCTTCACGTCATATCCCTGGCTGGGAGAGAGCAGGGAGCAGGACGTGCACAGGGCACAGCTAAAGTGAAATGTGAAATGCAGCTCTGCACAACAGGGACAGAGCTGTACACAAGCAGTCGGAAGCTCTTTCAGCCTTTGAAGAAAAGTCCTTTCTTTTCTGCAGATCTCTTGATTCATTCGTATTGGGAAGCCAAAGAAATCTTTTCTCTAGAACAAAGTGAGAAAGAATTTATACATGCAGTATATATATGTCTATATATAAAAATACTGGGGAATAGAGTATAATTGAATAACTGATTTTTGGTAGAGATAGAGAAACTCCCTTGATGGAGAATCAGGTATTAAACTGATTCTACTACTTAGCTTAAAAGCCTGGAAACAGTAAAAATAAGAATGGGAAAATAATGAAAACATTGAAAATTTATAAGAGGAGTCTACTAACATTATTTATAGCACATACTTTATTAATAATTTCTCTGAGCCACATCTTCAACCTAAAAGAGTATTGCAGAGAAAGGCTACACCTGGGAAAAGAATGATAGAAACATTCTTTTAAAGGGTGTTTACATAAACTTTGATGTTACTGGAAACAGAGGTAATGAACAACAGCTTACAAGCACAGCAATGAACTAAAATTAGAGTGAGAAATTACAGGAAGACCAAAGCAACCAAATCCTAAATCTACAAAAAACTTATATCTTACAATGTTTAAAAATAGCATTTTCTCCTAAATATTTTTAAGGCAAAAATATGTCGATATTTGGAATAAGCTTTTTTTAAAAGCTGTAGGCACTAAGTATAAAATAGTTCAGAAAAACTGGAAAGGGAAGGCTTACACTATTCTCTCTGGATCTGTAAATGCAGAAAATGTTAAAAAAAAATGTGTACACCAAATGGCTAGCAAAATGAGGGTATAAACAGATAATGTAACATATCCATTTCATATACTTTTTGTTGTTATTTGAGAAATTTTTAATATTTGAAAATAATTCTTGTGGCAATTAACAAATTAGCAGTTTATCTGGATTTAAAAAAAAAAAACAACAAAAAACAACTTCAAGTTACTGGGTTACAAAGTGAATTGTTCTGCAGCTGCAAAATCAAGTGCCTTAGCTGAGTTAATGCTTTTCATTTCTTTTGCATGTGTCAGCATTAATGGAGGCAGGCTTCTATAAAGCCTTGCATGTGAAGATGGTGCTGAGCAGACTAGATTCAGTTCTGTTGAATGCTTTTTGCATTTTTTTTGGAATAACGCACAAAGGGAGACTTCAAATCAGGCTGAACTTCAAGCAAAAGTTAATGCTATTCTCTTTTGGGTTCAACCACCCACTTTGCTTAAGGTCACTAGTTGAGGCTAATGCTGCACAGAGGGGCTGCAGCAAACTTGGCATCTCCTTGATTAGGCTCCCTGCTGATCTAATACACATACCAGCTCACTTGCCAAGTCAAATAACACATTTAGTGAATTGGAAATAAGATTTAAGTGAGCCAGCACAATGCGGCTTGCCCTCTCATCTTTTTACCGAATCCTTCTCTTTGTATGCTAGACTGTGAAAACTGCTCTTGTTAGAGGACTTAATCTTCATTTTTTCCTGTAGATTATTTGGAAACAGGTCAATTGAATGTTGGAGCTGCTAACTCCTCCTACCAAAGAAAGAAACCGCTTGTGGCATACTGATTGCATCATTTAAATGAAAGGCTGTTATTATTAAAAAGAAAATACTGTAGTATAAGGTTCTCTTAGAACGGAAAAAAAATTCTAGTATTAAATGCAACCCCTTTTTAAATAATGTGTTTATTCCTTTGTCTCTGAGTCTCTTTTCTCAAGAGTGCTTTGCATTAACTGCTGGTGAGTAGTAATTGATGGGGTTGATCACATCAGTACATATATTCATCTCTTGTGGCTGTACTACAGTAGTTAATTCTTAAATACAGTACAACACAATAGAATGACATTTCTATAGGACATTTCTATAATGCCTTTCATAAAAGGAAAGTAAATCACATCACATACTGTTTGACTTTGAACTATTCTGTATTTTAATGAAAGAAAATCAGGGCTAAAGTTAAGCCTTCACAGTTTGTTCTCAGTTTGTTTTCATTATTTTTAGAAGGAGAGAGGTTACTGTGTGAAGTATAATTTGAGATTTAGCATAGATTTGTCACAGACTTTAATGCCATTTATGCTGTAATGATCTGTAACTGTCCCATATCTCCATGTTAGATGTTCAGGGTTATGATGTGTATTGACTTTTTTATGATCTTCTTATCTCTTCTGGTTATACAGATTTATGTGCATCTCTTCCTTGTCTAACTCCTGAAATAAGTGTTCGCTTTCTGAGGTGCTCTTGGTTTTTTCTTTCTTTTCTTCTTGTTTTGGTTTTTTTTTTAAACAAATACAAAGTACCATAATATAGAGTGGAAAATGGAGAAAAATGACATTTATAACGTCTCAGCAAAGACAGGAGCTTTTAAGTACTACATTAAAAAGTAAAAATTTATCTGTATGACCTACAACTGCAAGATAAAATTATTCTTTTTCTTCCAGAGTAATGACCAGTGCACTTGACTTCTAATGAATTCACTTACTACATTTTAATCTCCAGTTAGGGATTTTGAGGTGTTGGCAAAACATCTTAGCATATTTTTTTGTGACCATAGGTGTACTTTCAGTCTAGCTTTTAAAAGCTAAGCAGTTGTTGACCTTGTAGCAGATGTTTGGTGGGAGCTCAGGCAAATAGGATGGCATAAAGAGTATGCTGCTTTGTCTCTGCAACCTACTCAAGCAAAGTAGCGGGGAGGAAACCTCTTCTGCTCTCAGATCCTCCTGTGTTTCTGCAAAGGAGTGGTAGAGCAGATGCCGTCCCTTGCCATTGCTCCCAGAGAGGAAAAAATGCCGAGCTACTGGCATGGGATCCATAGAGAATTGGGGCAGGAAATAAGTCTCTATTCCTTATGGAATCCTTAATGGGCTTTAGATCAAGTGACAAAAAACGAATGGTTAGGAAAAAGAGCCACTTCTTTGTTGCTTTCAGAATCATTCACAAACCAAAGTAATATTTATCATGCTAAGACCCGATTTTCAGCTTCATATTAGCTTGTCCAACCTGAATCGGCAAAGAGGAAAACTGCGTGGTTCAGGCCTCATGCTAAAAAGTTTCAGTTAAATTGTTTAGCATTTTCCAAGTTCAAACATGGAAAAAATGTAGTGGTTTGTCAGTAGCTTATACATTTAATTAGGAAGATATGTCCTTCATTATTTGAGGAAACAACTTGAAGCATGTTTGAGAACAATCCTGAAACCAGAGAGACGTCTCCTTTTTCCGTTAAGAAAATCCTCCAGCAGCAGCTCAAGACATTTTGCATCCAAAAAGATGAGGATGCACATGCTCAGGAAGCGATTGGTAGAAAGGGCAGCCAAATCCTTTGAAAACTGTATCTGCAACAGTGGAGCCTACCAAGGAAAAACAAGATTTCTTTGCATTTATTCCTTCCAAGAATGAGGTTGTCTCAGTGTGCCAGGCACAGAAGGAGAAAGAAGAGATGATGCTATCTGTTCACAGAAGGGTCTCCCTCTGCAAATACATGAACACGTCCCAGGGTCTCTGCGGCATCATGTGTACAGTTTGGAAGATGGACAAGGAAGGAGAAAGTGGTTTGCCATGTTCCAGGGTTAAATCCGCTGCTACAAAATACTTCTCCTGTGATGCTGAGCAAGTCACTTGAATCACTGCTTCCAAGGTGGCTGTTAATTGCCGATCCTCCAATGTCACTGATCTTCCCCCTCTCCGAATGAACACAGGTAGAAGTTGTGTTTTGAATACATACATAAAATGCCATAAAAGGGGTAGATTCTGAAAATACATCTGTAGGTATTTTAAATATGGCACTTGGCGTTAGGGGGGAGCTTTGGTGGTACAAGCCTGGCTGCCTCCGTAGGTACACAGAAGTACTGTCAGAAATGAATCGTTGGTATTTGTAAAGCATTCAGGTATTGCCACAGTGAAATTTCTGTGGGGAAGTAAAATCTGTATTCAGTCTTGGATAACATGCATTAAACCAGAATCACAGTTCCGCTGGTTTAATAGTTTATGGTATGTTTTTACCTTTTAGGTATTTAAGTTCATAAACCTTAACATGGTTTTACATAATTTCCTATATTTTGTAGAATGTATGTATGTATGTAAAACATCTCCCTCATTCAGACAGGTGCAATGCTTCATATTAGCTTTAGTAAATAAATTAAAGGAAAGAAAATTTTAAAGTTTACAGTTTGCATTTTCCTTGCCTCTGCCATGGCACATTTTAAACTCGTAAGTCTAATCTTTCAGTGGTTCAAGAATCCACATAAATCTATGCCTCCCTCTTTTTTCTTTTGATAGATGTTAATATATTTTTGTACTCATCTATCTTGCTATATTAGTCCATTATTATTACTTAATTGCACTGTTATGAAGCCCAGTGTCATTAACATCTAACCCTTCATGGAAAAAGCAAAGTTGAAGGGTTTGCAAGGTACATGGGGGTGACTGACCCAAATGTTCAATCTAGTTTCCCAGAAACTCATGTCTTGTTTGTTCCTTAATGCCGTGCCACAGCTAACCCAACTGTAAGGTGCAAAAGCAGTGAAGCATTTTCACCTCACTGTAGACTGTCAGCAGAGGAACATAAAAGCAGCATATTAATTCTTCTCCAGTTAGAGAGTGTAATTTCTCCACACTGATGGCTTTCCTCTTGTTGTCTTTCAACTGTATAGAATGACTCCTACCACATTAAGATTTTAATAACAGACAAGTTTTATTATTAATGGTCTTAAAAGGACCTACTGCTCTTCAGATTCAGTGAGCTACTCATCAAAGGGTAGCGTGTGAGCTGAGAGCAGCTGATGTCCAGGAAGCAGTTGACGAGACACGGGTGTAAAATAAAAAGACATTGGTACTGGGGGATCATGACTTTGTATTTTTCAGGTTTGGATCATTTCGTTCCATCTGCCAGAATTCCCACAGTACTTTCCATCAGACTGCTGTTACTTCTTTTTCCAAGCTATACCTCACTGCTGTGCATACAGCTGCCACAGATACTGACTTTAATGATTTCCACTCCGTTTCTGATATGGTGGTTAATACAGATGCATATTGCTACTCGTACAGACAATAGTGTGTTTCGTGTTCAAAATAAAGCCAGTCGTGAAGGAGATCATCAAATTGTTTTTCCCACTATTTTTAAATTATACCTTTGTCTGGTTTTCCTTTTTCAGGTAGAATTGTTTAAAATTTAATTTATAATTTGCTTTCAAATTTCATGTAAAAATCTGCAATGTCACAAAATTTCACACATTTCTAATGTATAAAACACTTCAATGTAATGGGGTTTTGCCTCTGGCTGAAAAAGATTTTAGGTCCCTAACTTACACTGAAATGGTTTTGAAGTAGGTTTATAAATACCATTGTTGGCTGTCTAAATGAATATTTTTGTGAGGAACCAAGAGGAAAACCAATACCAATTTCTATGTGACTTGAGTGCAAAGCCTTCATTAACTCAAAAATGTGCAACTTAGATCTCAATAATTCCTTGGTGATTTATTCATTAAATTGGACATATTTTTAATATAAGAAATGCAGGTCTTATATCCACAGTAGATCTGTGCATATATATTTAGATCTAAGTAGAAAAAAATCACTTCTAAATAAATTTGACCCTCAAATTACTTTTGCAAGCTATCATTTTTCTCCATTAGGTACTTGTTACTACATTGTAACAACCAATTATTTTCAAAATAAAGGAAATAAGTTTGAAATGTACTTTGACAGAAATTAGCCTATTCTGTGGCCAAGCCTAAAAAACGCTATATGGACAAAGTAGTTTTAATGTATTTTTCCACTGCACCAAGGTCAAAGAAAAGAGCAATAGATCATATAGTCTCAATATATTCCTACCATCTTGTCCCTGTGAAATATGGATATCCAATAGGGAAGTCCATGTAGTAGTGCAGTATTACCAAAAAAAAAAAAGTCAAGATTCTTCAATCATTACATTTGAATCAATAACCATGAGACTTTTTGAAAGGTATAATAATTGGAATCCTTTTAGCTATTTGGTCCTTTAAGGGTTTTCAAGGTTATTCCACATGACACAAAATACTAATACCTCATCTAGTAGCAGAAGTAGTGCAGAGGTGGCATTGCTAATTAGTTCTGACAATTTTCTGTAATAGTTATTTTTCCACTGCTGAAAAAGCTCATCATGTGTCCGTAGAGCATACTCCCCATCTCCTAAACATCAGGTATTCAACTTTTTCCCACAACCTAGGAGAGCACAGGTAACATTTTGTAAGCTACTGCTAACTTTGAAGGTTCATTCTGATCAATAGTGTGATTTAGGTCTATAAGTCATTTTGATACATTTTAAAGGTTTGACCTAAAATATGTCATTGTTGAAATAAAAAGGCTGGTAGTTTGAACAATCACATGACCCAAATAGCCGGCCAAACACTGCACACAAGATTTGTGGTGAAAAGGATGAAATTTGCTGCGTTGGGAAGTAAAGCTCCCGTGTTTATTCCCAGTGGAGCTGAGAATTCACGGCTCATTTTTCTGTTCTGGGTTCCACTGTGGCCATAGCACATTACGGTTACAAAGAGGAAGACAAGACGGGTCTCCGCGGAAAAGGTAGGTAGGAGTACAACTTCCAGAGTCGTTTCCCACTGTGAAAGTATGTACTTTAAGTAGCTTAAAATAAATTTTAAAAACATTGTGTGAAAATATTGAGCTTAAGTTTGAACTTCACTATAAAAATCTCATTTATGCTCAGGGTAAGAATTCTCATTTGAAGGAGTAGGTATGTTTCAACACATTTAAACGCACATTGTCATTAGGGACAACGCATTATACTATTCCACTCCTCTGTGACAGCTAACGATTTTTTTTTCCTGTCCAAGAGCCTTTTTTTCCAATAAATTAACAGCAGAGCAAATGCAAAGATATGGAAGATCTGCTTTTTGAAGAGTTTCCTATACTCTAGAACTAAAATCACAAAAAAGCATGAAAATAACCACCCACACTCAAATAACAAGAGATACAGAAACAGCTCCATGAAAATCTAATTCCATAGCACCTCATCTTCTGAAGTCAGAGTGCTTTTCTGATATGAAAGCAATAGAATAAAACTACAAGAGAAAATTTGGGATTCTAAACATAAGAAGAAGGTGAAACAGAAAATGCAGGATTATATCTTATTGTATTTACTTGCTGCTGTAGTGAACTGTGTACTACCGCTGCATTTGCCTTTGACTCTCATATGTGAAAGTTGCATAAAAACTGACAGTAAACAAAACCACAGGAAAATATTTTTAGTAGGCTCATAATTCAGAACTTTTGCAAACAATATTTTTAGGCTTTTCCAATAGTAATTTTTGTAACTGTTTATTGACATAAGAAACATGATCTGAAAATAAAACATGGTAAATTGCAAAAAGAAGTGCATAATTAAAACAGTGAAGGTGTAACTTTACATATAGGAACAAAAGCTCCCTAGTACTCCTTAAAGGACTTATTTTGTATCAGTTTTACACTCCATTTGATTCGTGTTCTCTCACTATGCCTTCCAACAACACACATGCAACAATATTGAACTCATTTCAATTTTTACAACACTGTAAAATTGTTCCTGCATTTTCTTATTATCTGAGTTGATGGACTAATTAGAAGCAGTCAAGGTTATATCTAGGTGTTCCAATAAAAAATGGTTCTAATTGCCCCGAGACTGAGGATAATTCAATTACAAATCTTTTCAATTTGATTCATTCCTTTCTTCCTAAGGAAGGATTATGTTGATGGGTTTCAGGTAATGGAACTGGGTGGCTTAGGAGGGGCATTAAAACATCCTTACAGCTTTAACTAATGTGATTAAGTTTTATGAAGTTTGTTTTTCTTCTTAAAATCTTACAGAGGTCAAGTACTCATGTGATTCCCTTGGAGCAGTGGTTGAGAAGTTTGTTAAGTTGAGGACAAGGTAGTAATCTCTTGAAATGTGCTCATTAGTTCTAAAAAGATTTGAAAAAGTTGTTTCCCACAGCACACAACCTTAGCTAATAAATGAAAAAAAGCATAATACTTTTCAAGTCCTTAATTAGTGATTCTTAGTACAGGACCTCTTCTTGGATAACACCCTGTTATCGGTTCACAATTCTGTGATCATTACTGAGTAGACAGTCAGGGTTGACAAATATTTTGAAGTTGAGTTCAAACCTTTGCCCTGTCAGTAATCTAAACTGAAGCAGTTATTTACTGAGCTTGCAAGAAAAGATATCATCATGAAGTAGGACAGGAGAGAGGATTTTTTAATATTTTGAAAATTCCTCTTCTTTCCTGTTAGAAACGTGAGTATCTCATAGGTTTTGTTCATTTCTTATTTTTATAGTTGTATGTGTCTGCATGTTTTACACAATCAAAATGGCAACTCATATTAGAAATGCAGTAACTTAGACCTTTAAAATAGCTAAAATATGTTTCTTACTGGTAATCTGGTACTTAACACATCAGCAAAAGTGTCAAGTGAGGATTCAGTGTCCAAATAAATCATACCGTGTCATGAAATGTACTTTGGAACATGGGCGGTATTAATAATGCCCTTGAGAACACCCACACACATGGTGGACAGACACTTAACCCCGTTTTTAGACCTGGATCTACCATTGCCACCACTAAAGCTGGTGACACACTGGAGGGATAGGGGATTGTTGCAGAGATCTCTCTAATTTCCACAAACGCGACCATGCTCAATTTGTGGTTCATTCATGGGTTTTGGTTCACATTTCCTTGGTTACCGTCATGCAAATTATTAAATGTTTGAAATTTTGTTGCCAAAATGTTTAAGGAATATAATTTTTACAAAAGAATGAGCATATATTGATGAAAATACTTGCCTTGACACCAATTAAGTGCTGATTCTAAATGCTTGGAGGCAGGGACAGTATTTTTTAAATCTGTTGATGTTCAGCATGAATGAAAAGGATATTGAAGTTCATACAAGCAGGCGTCAAAACATCAGGAGCTCACTCTGTCGAGAAACTTTAGCCACATTGTCGTAACCACGTGACAAGGGGTGGCAAAGTTTTCTTACCACATCAGTTATCAAGACGCAAGCCTGCTCTGACGCAGTCAGCTTGTGGAAGAGCCTCAAGCAGTGATGTAGCCAACCCTCAGTGCTGCAGCCACGTTATTTCCCTGTGCTGATTTTTCACGTCTACTCCCACAGAATCAATGCTATCAGAAGGGGGAAAAAAAAACAGACAACACAGAGAAGGAGAGAGAACTCAGCAGCACTTATTAAAAATAAAAAATAAAATAAAAGTAAAATAAAATAAAATAAATAAAACAAAGTAATTGAAAATTCTCAAACTTCTTCAATGTCTGCCAAGTAACAAGCACAAAAATTAAATGATACCAGATTTGCCTCTCATAAGGTATTCAAAGTTCAGTATTGGAGCCCATTTTATTTGTGGACTGTTTGAAAACATAAAACAATTAGTTAGATTTGACCAACATTTTTAACACAAGGAATTGGTGATGCAGATGTAGCCACAGTCTCGTTCATTCTTTAACTTTTGGTATACCCTGTCTGTCAAGATGTAAAGATTTTTTTTATTACACTGACACAATGCCTATTGTTAGCGTAAGCAGGTGTAACCTGTTTGTTAGGGATGATTTGTCTGCCTCTGAGCAAGAGGCACTAGCAGATATAGCACGTACTGGTAACACATAATTTTTTAAGTTATCGTGCAGTGGTAAGAGCGGCCATCACACCTATGTGTACAGCCTAATGCTTTTCAGCATCTGTTCACTATTAATGAAGCCTCTCCAGAATTTTTGTCTTACAGTACCAACAATCAGAAGGCTAAAATTGATTGATTTGGTATATAACGAGACACTTTTCCTGCCTTCTGTAGTATTGATAACAATGACAAATTTATTTTTTAACAAAAATTAAAAATACCTTTTAATTTTCTTCCATGCAGAGTCTATTGCAAAACCAGATATTTCACCACGGCAGAGTTTTCTCTTGGAGAGGGAGATCAGATATCAAGACAGTCTTAGGACAGTATTATGGGTTTGGAAGTAACTAAAAGCTGGTGTAAGAACTTGATCAACTTCAGAAATTACTATCTGAAGTGCATACTACTTTTTCTCTGTTATTGTCAAATGTTACAGGCTAAAAAAGCTCAGTTCACACAGTTTAAACCAAATCAGGATCCAAGTGATTTATTGATTTATTAGCAACACTTAATTCACAGGTAATCAGGAAATTATGCATTTTGGATCAATATCAGTAAGAGAAAAGATAAGCTTCTGTGGGAGGATGATAGTAGTGGGGGGAAAAAAATGTTTTTCCCAGATAAATAGCTTGATATGAGGCCTTCTCCATGATCTGATGTTAGTGCAATTTTTTAAATTGTTTTCAAGTTTTGGTTTGTTTGTTATGTTTGTGGGGTTTTTTTAAAACATTTTCGTTCCCAAGTACCATTACAAATACAGAAAACCTAAGAAGCGCCTTCTCCATGATCTGATGTTAGTGCAATTTTTTAAATTGTTTTCAAGTTTTGGTTTGTTTGTTATGTTTGTGGGGTTTTTTTAAAACATTTTCGTTCCCAAGTACCATTACAAATACAGAAAACCTAAGAAG
>NW_008796211.1:2537393-2549673 GCF_000699145.1 Aptenodytes forsteri
CACTCTGTAAAAAGTGAGTGTGATCCCCATACAACCATAAATGCTCATGGATGAGCTCGTTTTTTCTTTTTCTCTTGTGGGGCAGCAAAGTTTTTCAGTCCAGGTAAGAAATGAAAGAACTAATAAGAAAAGTATTGTAAGTCATCCGCTTTCCTCTTCGGTCTGAACAAAAATCCAGTTACATTTAAGAAGCACTGGATTATTAAGTAAATATGCTTTTGATAAAGAAAAAAAAAAGTAATTTTTATATTATATGTTAAAGTAAAATTCACCTAATGCATCTGCTCATGGGGCATTTGTATTTTTGTAGCATCTTATTTGTTGTCTTCGGAAAGTGGATTTTAAGAAGTAGTGCAATCTTCTACTTCCAAAGTTGTTTCTGTTGCTTGAGAATAGTCTTGACATAAGTCTTCAAAATACACTTTTTAGAGACCTTGGTTTTGTTGTGTAAAACTCTTTTTTACCAAGTCTGTTTTTTGAATGAAGGTCTAGGAAACAATGGACGAGACAGCCTTCAGAGCTTACTCTCATTTAAAACTTAGGCTCGCTCAAAATTTTTGTCAGAATAAAGCCTTTACAGGAGTATTTTAAAGTCCTGCTTCTGATCGTGGGCTTAAGCTCAGGGCCAAGTCAAGAGCGTGGAAATGATAAAACTTTCGGTAATAATTCTGGACCTCAGCTAAAATGCATCTTGTAGCGCTGCTGTGAGCAGGTTCCTCCCATCTTCCCATGCGCTTGTTCATTTTTATCTAAAAATTAGCCAGCTCACTGTAATGGCCAAACCAGCCAAGTACTGCTATCTTTGCTTTATTATTCCTATCTAAGGAATTCATGCTTATGATCCATTTTGACTCATATAGAGTCTTTGCATTAATTAAATTCACTTCAAACTAAAGTTATTCTACTTGGCTGTATAAATGTGCCTTAATTACATGAATAGAACTATAGCCAGATCCCTGAATCAGTGCGGATTAAAACATCATTTCACAGCCAAACAGAAACATGTTCCCAATCACTGCACTTGAATTATTGTTATGTAGCTTGGGGCTTGTATTAAAATCACTGAATAATTGCAATCAGATTATTATAATCAAGTACAGGAGCAGTAATTACAGGTTACAGTCATTTTAAGCTGCCCTGGAAGTCCCATATACTGATCATATGCATATTAAAAGTTTATGTTAGTGATAAAATTAATGAACAGGATTGTAAGCTCCTGTCTGTGAGATAGGTGTCACATATCTTACCATATAGGGAGTTGTATTTTGCATAGCAAGGACATCCAGCCTATTTACATTCTTTTTTTTCTGTGTTCACATCAGAAAGCTATCAACAAAGGAGAGGGGGGAAAAATCCCCCATCTATTTGCAGAATAATCTGCTGCTTTACTCCATCCAAATTTAAGCACTGCTTAAAGATGTTATCATTTGCCGTTGTAAGACTTCGCCAGGAGCATCGTTTATACCTATTTATTATACACACTAATAACACAAAGAGAATTGTGCAAAAGACAGAAGGAATATTAAACTTTGTCAACATGAGGACATTAGAGACATAAAGGTAACGTTTTATTTCTGGGAGCTACTGGAGGACAGCATGGAGGGGAAATTAATTTAGGAGAGAGAAGAATAAGTATTAAAAGAAAATTTTTCCAACCTGCTTCATATGGTCTTGTTTTGGAGAGGCCATAAAGTAAATAGGTATTTCTGATTTCCTGAGAGCTATATTAAAAACAGAAATCCATGCCACCTTAATATTCTGATTAAAAGACAAAAAACATACTGGTTTGACTACAATAATTTTGTTCTTCGAATCAAATTATGAATATGGAATATGAGATATGAACTGGATTGTGATGGTCTGGGCCTAAAATTGGACCCTGAAACTGAAAGAAGCAGGAGGCCTCTTATCGCAGAGAAATGTCTTATGAACATGTATGCTAACCACAAAATAATTTCATTACAGTTTTTGCGAGAGAACGGAAACATAAGTGCAAGAGGAAGGCTAGAAAGCCTAAACACAGAGAACATGCAGAGGGACCATGGGAAGAAGAATGGTGGTAAGGGTCCCATATCATACAAAGATCTCAAAGGAGAATTTTCTCAGGGCCTTTTTTCCAGAGACATAACAGGAGATAAATTTATGACAATTAACTGTGAATGAATAAGAAAATTATATTTGCAAGCACTAGATAGACCACAAGACTACTCCTTTGCCAGCCTCGCAGATTTTCTACAGGTACCACGACAGCCAGCATAAGCCAGATAAAAGGCCCACCAAACACCCAGATGATGCTGCTGGAAAATTACATGCTATGGCTCAGCATCTGGGCTGCAGAGCTGCCAGGTTCACCCCTTGGGTGCCCAGAGTGGTTGGCTCAGATGCTGGACCAGGCAGAAGGGGAGCGGGCAACGTGGACGGGACTGCAACACAGGCTCCAGGAGAAGGACATGCAGTGCCAAGCGGGTAGCAAAACCTCGGGACCTGCCAGCGAGGTTTAGAGCTTGTAAAAATACCTGCTGACCTTTATGAACACGAATTTTACAGATTCACTAAGCGAGAGATAGATATCTGTTTAATTATTGAGGTCTAACATCTGCAATGAGATCCAACAGCATCATCTTCTGAGAGCTCAGAGGAGGTTGAGGAGTCTGGGAAACCTGGATCTTGCCCACTCACAAGAGGATCGTGTTCAACGTCTTTGAGTGAACAGGTTGGCTTGGGCACCAGGAAAGATTATTCCCTTTCTATCTGGCGTGTAAAGAGAGGATAAAAATGGATAAATGAAGTTGTCGACACACTTCAAGGAATTCTTCTTTAAAAAATGGTGCCTAGCAAAAACTTCATGATACAGTGGTTTACAGTATCACCGTTAATGAAACATATCTCAGTGAAAAGGACAGATGTATGGATTTTCACTTGCAAAGCATAATAAGATCAATTATTTCCACAAAATTGCTGACATATACTTCACCTCATCCCCATAACACACATAAAAGTATTATGTTTTTCTCCAAGAAACTCACCGAGGAAAAATTATGACTGTAAGAACTTTGATGGGGAAAAAAGAAAGGATAAACCAAAAATTTTAAACTGCCTGCAGAGGTCAGGAACGCTCCCGTAGTGTAAATAATCATGGTTTTAATGGTATTGAAGTGCACCTACAGCTGCAGAGAAAAAGTATTGCTTTCCTCTCAAGCAGCATGAACAGCCTCTCTGGCCTCTCTTGTTCCCGTGGACGGACAAGTGTGGGCGTCTTGAAGTGTTTTCAGCAAATCCATGCCACTTATTCGCCAAGCTCTGTGCAGCGCTGTGCACGGGGAATTAAAAGCTGACACGTCACGGCTATATTTAGAGTAAGGAGCAGTCCGAAGGAGCTCGAGTATAATGAACTATTGTATTCATGAACTTTTTTTATTTGTGCAAAATACTTCAGCACCCCTCTGTTAGAAGGACGCTTGCTGGATTTGGAGATCTCTGCGGAGAACCGTGTTGCAGTGGTGGGTGTGTAACGAACAGCAGTTGTGCTTGGAGTACGGGGGCTTTATCATGGAGAAAGCCCCCCCTTGCTCTATACGCGAACTGCTGGGCTGATCCTGTGAATGTGGGCTTAGTAGAGACCTCAAAGTTTCTAGCAACAGGCAGGGATCTTTTTTTTCTCTCTCTCTTACATGTTTTCTTTTAAAGGTCTGTGTTTTGCAGCGTTTGGTGAAATTTATAAAAAGTGACATTTTGATACGCAAACGGTTGAACATGAAAACCTCATTGATAGATATTGGGTTTATCATTACTACAGTTTTGCCTACAGATTTTTTTTTTTCCTTCATTTCTGCTTCCCTAACACACACTTTGCAGGTATTTGCCATCCTCTAAAAGTACCCTTAACATGAAATTAAAGATTTCAGACCAGCAATAATTTTTAGATCACTTTGTTAGTTCCAGAGTCCTACAGCTTTCCAGAGGACCAAGAATGCAGGTCAATTTTCATCCAAGTGCTTGCAAATAAGTGGAAAATTTAGGTAAATAATTTCTTCTTCTGATCTTTGTGATTCTGGGTATAGCACAGAATGTTCTTGAAAATTGTAACATCTGAGCTTAACTTTTGTCATATGAAAGAAAAACAGATGGAAAAGAGCAAAACTAATATGACTCCTCAGTCTGAAATGTTTTTGCATCTCTGTCAGAGTCAGTGATCCACTGAAGAGAAACTTCTGTACCATCATTTAGGGTGCCTGCACAACAATGCCCCTTTTCTTTACATTTGCTTGAGGCTTCAGGGGTCATGCTTGTACTTTAAGGCAGAAAAGGGTGAAGACAGACATGCAAGGGACAATTGTTTTCAGATGCAGGAAAAAATCGCTCCAGTTAACCCATTCAAAACATGTTGATTGGAGAAAAAATATCTCTGATACTTCATTTTTTTTTAGAAGAAATTAAAAGGTAAATGTCCCAGAATTAACCCCCAGTGCTAAACTTCAATGTATCCAAAAAATCGTTTTATATACACTTTCCTGAATATGAATTTTGGGAAAACCTTGATTGTTGCTGAGCCAATATTACAAGGTTACTTTATATTATACATGTGTATTTCTTCAAGTTGCTGTTTTGGCAAACATATGTACAATAACCACAATCACCTGGATGTGCATTTAGAATAAAATTAAAGCACAGTTCCACTGGAATTGCAAAAGAATCCAAAGTTTGAAAACTTCATTGCAATTTGTTTCATGAGAAAACAGCCTTAGTAAGATTCCTCGCCACCTGAATTTCATACAAAATTCCTCAAGCAGTTCCTCTTCAGGTTAGCTGAAGTTGAAGGGATAAATTCAGTTTGATCAAATTATGACATCATATTGTGATGGCAAAACAGAATTTTTCACTAGTGTTTGTAGACCCTTTGACTTAATAAATTTTATAGGACTAAAATGAGTTATATTGAAACTAATACCTATCAAGAAGATGAAGGTGTCAGAGGGTCCAGGTCCTGGAAGTTGGGTGTATCTATTCTACTCAAGCAGGGACTATGAACTTGTCTTAAAGCACAATGTCTGTTATTGACTAGTGATGGGATTTCTTTAGTTTTAGAAAAATAATTTAAGACTGGGATACTTGGGATAATGGGATAATGCCATTACTTCCTTTGAGAAACGTGTTTTAATACCAAGTAACAGACAAAAAAGTGGATGTTGAAATGCAATGTACTGACTTACACTTCTGCAGAATGTTACATCAATGATCCCACAGGAATACTGAGGCTGCCTTGTGATATACTTGAATCAGCGATATGACAGAGGTCAATATGATATTATACAGCTTCCAAATTAAAACTGAATAGTAAAACCAAATTCAATGAGCATAACTTATTTTTCATCAGATGTCCACATAAACAGCAGTCGCCCTTTAGGCCTACTGCCTATGCAATAACATTTCTTTCATGGACCATTATGCAGACAGGATGCAATAGAAATTAAAGATCTAAGTTTAAAAGGCTTAAGGTTAAGACTGGAAGACTAATGGGAATAATGTGAATGACATGATTGTATCTGAGGTGAACCCCAGTGTTCAGAAGAACGAAGAATAGTGTTAAGCTACCTTTAAGCCAGCATGTTATGAGCGTGTTATCCAAGGTTACTCTTCTCTCCATGATCTCCCTCCTGGCCCCAGGCCACAATGCCAGTTGTGCTGCAGGCATGTAAGGTCATCTGTGGTCCCACGTAACACTTATGGAGCTGTTCCACTCCTACACTGAGCTTTAGCTCTCAGCCCATGAGCGCCTCAGAAACACAGTTCAAAAAACTCTGGGATTCCCCTAGGTTGGCATGGTCCAATATGGTCCTTGGCTTTACAGCAGATAACTACCCATCCCTACCAAATTCTAAGGTTCTGCTAATCACATCTGTCCATTATGTCTGCCTTGGTGTGTAACATCTGAAGTAGGAGGCTTGCTTCGTTGCTCTGGAGATAAACTAAGTCCCTCTTTCCTCCATGGGGCTGTGGAAGTTCCAGCACTTCAGTGAATGCATCCGATAGCTGAGGCTGGAGGGGCATGTTCCTCTTAACAGTGCGGCTGGGTTACCTCTGAATCTTGGCAAATCTGAATTTTAGTTAATTTAACAACTTCGTTCTGCCCTCAAAGCTATCTCAGTCCTATTGTTTTAAACCTTGCTTACATTCATTGTAAGCTTCAGGATTCTATTTATTACCCAGCTGATAGCAACAACACTTTAGAGGAAATCGATCATCACTTTTCAAGTTTCAGCTGTGAATTACTGAAATATGAGAAAATATAAGACCCTTTCCTCACAGCAATTTTTTGTCCACAGCCACAGAGTAAGTACACATTCCACTCTTTCCAACCTGAAGCTAGTGAAAGCAGACCACGTAAGTCAGCTGTGTTGTCACCTCCTCTTTTGGTGCTCGTAATGCAAAGATGGATCATCCACATGCACAGTTTTAAAGACTTTGCTAGCACCCCTCTTCACCCATTTCTTCATTTCCCACTAATACCTAGCTGTCTGCCATTATCATCTTGATCGTGAGAACACAGTTTTGCATTCATAAATTGTAGATATTTCTCCATTACCATCTGTTTCAGCAGGAGCTAAAGCGCTTCAGCATCTAGGTCATGTCCAAATGCATATTAGAACTTGCATTCAACAGTAGGCCCTAGCAATCTAGTTTCTTTAAAACAGAAGTTTTCCCCCAGTTCCTATATGGTGAAATTATGATGATCATTCTGCTTTCAAAATCGAAAGTGCAAACATAGCAAATAAACTTTTTTATTGTTTTCAACATAAAAAAAATCACGTGGACATACCTTTAGGAGGCATCTAATTTGGATTTCACCAGCATTCTCCTGATAGACGGTGGTGATCATTTTTCACCAGCCTCCTGATAGACGGTGGTGATCATTTGTTATTATAATTTGTCCTTTAGTACAACAATAAAAACGACTGAGAATCAGCTCTGCCACTCAACAGAATGATGGGGGAGGGAAGGAGGAGCAACAGCAGCATAAAGACCAAATTTTAGGGGATATATTAAAAAACATACCCGTGATGTATTTTTATGGACTTTAGTCTTGTAATGTTTCACTGTGTTCTCAATCCAGTAAACAACAGCTAAAATTACTTTAGTACAACAATAAAAACGACTGAGAATCAGCTCTGCCACTCAACAGAATGATGGGGGAGGGAAGGAGGAGCAACAGCAGCATAAAGACCAAATTTTAGGGGATATATTAAAAAACATACCCGTGATGTATTTTTATGGACTTTAGTCTTGTAATGTTTCACTGTGTTCTCAATCCAGTAAACAACAGCTAAAATTAGCACAATAATTTGGAAGTTATGGTATAAAAAGAACAAGTAGAAAAACTCGACAGAACAGGGCTCCCAATGAATCTGAGTACTACTGATTAACACTAGTTTTTGAAATGTTAATTAGTTTTACACTTAACAGCTTGTCATTGTCTAAAAGGGCATAGGAGCAAACCTTCCAGAGTGAAGGCTGAGGAGTTTTTAACTCCTTGGTGATAGGAATTGGCGCACATTCCTTTGCTCTCAATAGCACCATGAGCAGACAAGAATTAATTAGCTTTGGTGATCAGTAAGATAAAAGAATGTAAGTATCTGAATTAGTTAGCAATGACAAGAGGGTGAAAGAAATATTAAGTAAATTAAGATGTACAGAGTAGTTACTGTCCACAAGCTAACTCGATCCCCCTTATCAGGACTGAGAACGTTGCCAAAATATGAAATTATCTCCCCGTAAGAACGATGTCTAACAATGTCTGCAATTGCTTTGTTCATTTAAGTGCAACTTGATGGCACATTAGAGACTGTGATGTATGCAAAAATGAAGAAAGTAGAAGGGATTAGATAATGATGATGTAGGAATATGTTTACTCATTATATATTTCAATTTAAACCATTGCTTTGAAATCTTTAAGAATGTAGACTGGGGGGGCGGGGGGGGAGGGTGCACCCCGAAACATATTTTCCTCATATTTTTCTGTATCTTCAATGAGCTAAAATCTGGCACAAAATAAAAAGTTTTGTGACTCGACAACATTTCCTCCTGTGCATCATACACAAACCACAATCTAGCTGATGGTGCTTCAAATGTTAAGCTATAGATTTATAGGCCAGATCTGAAAAATCGCAGAGCCGGGAGGTAGAGCCCGCCCAGCTGACTTTTCACACGGTCCAGTGATCAGCTGAGCTCGAAATGCTGATCTACCTTCATCCCCCAAAAGTCACATCCCCGGAGCAGGGAGGGGAACAGGCTGTGTTGCTGCCGGTTTTGCATGTGTTTCAGCAGGCTCGATTCTCCCAGCCTGTAAGTAGAGCAAATTTCTTGCGCATTAAGTTCATGTATACATTTTCAGTTACCAGAGAAGTGCAAAAATGCAACGTTAAATTTGAATTAGAGAAACCCATAAACACTCCATTTAGGTTTCAGGTTGGCCACAAAGCTCAGAGAACTTGGCAAAGCAAACACAGCATCTTCCCACTGTCTGTGCTATGGGAGCGATATCCTGTCGTGTGGAAGTAGTCTTGGCTTGTCCCTGTAGTTTGCTGAACACCTTTCTAGATTATTGCAATTTGCAGCATTTGACAGATTTCAGCAAAAATAGAAATTCTTTTACTGGTTCAAGTTTCTGTGTGAAGACTTCAACCAGTTTCACTTTACAAACAGGCCAAATTGATTCCAAATGCAGAATTTCTGTTGTAGAGGAATTTTTTTTTTTTTTTTTTTTTCCTGGGGGGGATGCTCTGGTAGTGTGAATTATTTTACTTCTTTTTGTCATGTGTCTTCCCCCTCCTCCCATGAGATTTTGAAATTAGTAAGTTCCAAGTGAACTTTGGCTAAATTAGAATGTTTAATTATGGAACATGTTATGTTTGAAAATCCTCTCATCTCAATTCCTCCCTTTCCCAGAAAAACTCAGCTAAGGGAAATGTGACACGTAACCTAAACCACACCAGGACCCTAAACAGTTTTACTGAAAAAAAAAAACCACCTTACTCTGTTCATAACCCTAAAAATTTCAAGTCTTTATTCTGTTGCATGCACGTTTTCAAGAGAAAGAAAAAGGCTGGAAATGTTTTCAGAAACTGCATAAGCTGCATTATCTATGTACAATGTGGGTATAATACTACGCTGGTCAGCAACTATAATGTAAAAGGTAATGTGTAAGAGTTTTATATGCTTCTCAGAACCATAAAGGAAGTGTGAGTGGATTTTAAACATTTTGATTAGCACCACAAAGATTTTAATGCTTTATTTAAACAGTTTGCTATAGGGCAAACACATTTGGTAGACAAGTAAAATGAAAGCACGGGCATCAGTTTCCCTGTTTTCTATTAAGTAATGTTGCGAAGTAAGCAGAAGTTGGATTCAGATATCAGATAATTATCTCCACACTATGTGTCACAGTAAATAATTTTAATTGGTTTAACTTCAGGGACCATTACTGGCCTAATTAGAAACATGAAAAGGCTACAAGTATTAGGAAATATCCTGAAGGAATGAGAACATTAGCAATTCTGTCAAGCCATTTTTAAAATAGTACAGAGTAGCAGTCACATTTCAGTAAAAGGCAGATTACTTGAAAGGTGCTTTTAGGAAAACAGTACTTGTGGGTTGTAATAAGAGAAGTCGATGGGCGAGCACAGAGAATTTGTAGTGCTTGACATGTATTACTACTGTGTTAAAGATACACTGATCTTATTCTGATTGCTGTTTTTAAAGACACAGGTTAACTTTGTACTGCGCAGGAATTGCGAGAGCTTGGGGGCAGTGAGGAAGCAGGAGGAGTCGCCATGGCAAGAAAGTTCATTTGGTTAAGAAACAAAAAAAAAAGGAGAAAAAAACCTAAGCCCAGGTTGTGTGGAGTTTGGAAGGGTGGGAATTTTGAAAGACTTTCATCAAAAATATGTATCGGCTTCTTCGGTGCTTTGGTGGAGCTCTGTAAAAATTACTTTTGAGCTTTTCACTCTCCACCTCTCTGTCTCAAGTTTTTGGCTCTTCCATGAGTATCCGCGCTCCAAATGAAATCAGGAGGCAGTGATCTTGTGCTGACCGGTACCTTCTGGTTTAAGCACTTCCACAGCTTCTCGTGCTGTGTTTTAAAACTTCCTAGCCTCTGTGGAAAGCCCCTATGGCTTAGAGGTCTGCTCTTTGACTTCTCTGTCACTGAAAGCCAACGGGCAAGCAGTGGTGAGCTCAGGAGGAATTATTTAACAGAGTTCAGATCTCAGTACTAAGTTGTTCACTCTTACAAAAACCCAGACACAGAGCTTTCCTCCACCTGCACGGAACTGCTTGCTGTAAACATTGTAAAAAATCTGAATATGCCCCGTTGCTTTAATGAACATGCGGCTGGCTTTGCATTTGCTCTGCCACTGCACTTGATTTGTCTAGCTGTTCTGCTTTCTAAGGGTTTATTAGTCACTTAACCCCTTTCCAGGGGTTACTCACTTTTTAGATGTGACTGAGCATCACTAGATGAGTTGCAATTGTTATGTTTTTGGAGGCTGGGGTTGGGAGAAGGCGGGAAAACACGCTAATGAATAAAAACTCATGCAAGAATTGCTGCATAATCCGGATGAGTTGTTCAGTCGGGTCCTCATCCTCTCTCCTGCAGTGTTTCATATAATGTGCCTGAGGTGGCACAAGAAATATTACAGAGGAAAATTTTTATGACAACCTTAGGGGAATGAGCATTTGATTAGTGTTATGCTCCACATTTGCCGATAGAGGCAGGGTAAACAATTGTGAGGGAGGAACAGCGATGGGGACAGCCGATCACCTAGGGTGTTTTACTGCTGGAGAACAGCATCAAAGATTTAAGCAGCACATGCTGCTTGAACAGTTGATCAACACCTGCCACCACTACAGCAAGGGATATTTTTATTGATATTTATATGAATACCTCAAAGCTATGCAGATGTAAAATATACGTATAATCTTTTCACTATTAATCTCTATTCTTCTATTAACCTGTGGGAATTCCGCTATACACATGCATAGCCAAAAATACATTGCCAGTGTTGCTCATCTAAATCTTAATAACAATCAATGTCAATTCGTTCTGTAGGCTGTGTACCACCTAACGAGATAACTTCTTTTGTATTTTTATCTAGTTTCATTGAGCATTATTTTGTTCTCATAGAAGAAGGGCTTAGTCTACCTTTTTCATAATTCTGCTTTGTCAGGTCTTTCCTGTCCCCTACTAAATAAAACAGGTTCAAACCTTACAGACTCTCTGCGCAATATAGCCTTGTTCTGCCTGAGCTTTCCTTCATCTACCTCTAAATAATGCCTTAAAGAGGCATCATCACAAAGCCAAATATACTATATGAGGGTACATCATTTTCCACTGAACTTTATTTTCAATTTATATGCTGGTCCTTCTGTAGCATCACCTGATTTACATTTTTGAAGACCATTACCTATCGAACAAAAGTTCCCATTGATTTAGCAAGTGTTTTTCTGATGGAAGAGTGCTTACTATGCTTAAAATGTGAAAAAGGCCAATAGATCATGCATGAGATACAAACATAACTTCATCTAGTACATTGGTGTGAATACAAGGAAGCAATGAAACTGCTGAAACTGCTGAAACTGAGAGTTGCTTTAGGTAATGAATGCATACGTAAAGCTCTGATTTTGTCAAACTAATGAATATACCAGCATGGTCACATAAGACTTAGAGAAAGGAATTTCAGCAAAATAGCTTTTTGTGACTGCTTAGCTTTCCAGCTGTATTTTCTGAAAGGTTTAAATGGTACCTGGTATCTTTCACTACTTAACCTGAAAAGATATCACAGCAGCAGAGGTTAGGAGTATATGAGAAGGTGATTTGGGATATATATAGTAAGAGTTTTCCTTTGATGGCCTCAGGTGAAAATTCCCAGAGCGCAGAACATCCCAGTTGTGCACTTGACAAAAAAATGACCTCGTGGTGAGGTCTGCACGCAGCCCCTGTACCACAGAGCTGACCTCTGTCTCCTGCCTCGTCCCACTCACCAAGGACGTGGCTCTTGGCTCACACCCCACGTGTTTTCACAATGCTCTGTGGTGGGCTGGGTTCCATGTTTTGAAACCATCATACCCACATGATCTACATGATCTCGCCTCTGACTCTCTCCCCACTTCCTTCGTGTAGGGAAGATGAAGATATACTTTATATATATGTGTGTATATAGATATAAAAAAAAAAAAATATATATATATAAAGATATATATATCTTTACACATAAATAAAGATCAT
>NW_008796211.1:2550716-2551692 GCF_000699145.1 Aptenodytes forsteri
TCCCTTTGGCCAGGTTGGGTCAGCTGTCCTGGCTGTGCCCCCCTCCCAGCTCCTTGCTGGCAGGGCATGAGAAGCTGAAAAGTCCTTGACTTAGTGTAAGCACTGCTCAGCAACAAATAAAACATCAGTGTGTTATCAATATTATTCCCACACTAAATCCAAAACACAGCACTGTGCCAGATACTAGGAAGAAAACTAACTCTATCCTAGCTGAAACCAGGACAACTGTTCTTATCTAAACCCATGAATTTTCCCACTTTTACATTTCTGATTCTCTCTCCCATCCCACCGGAGGGGGAGTGAGAGAGCTGCTGTGTGGGGCTTAGTTATTGACTGCGGTTAAACCACAACACTCCCCTTGCCCATGGTTTTGGGGAGCCTTGAGCTGCCATGGGACCATGACGTGGTGCACCCTGGGGCTGTGTATGCTTCCTTGTTCTTAGCTGAAAGACTTTGTAGAAAGCGGCAGAAGTCTGTGGCTGAGTAGCTGCAGAAGAAGGGGACAGGCCTGCCCCATGGTCTGGTCTTGTCCCCATGTGGGCCTGCAGCTGTAAATGAGAGGATTATGTCAATAAAAAACGGGAGCAGCCAGCCTCGCTCACCATGGGCAACCCCTGCCCACAGCTCTCCCAGCCTCAGACCAAGGCTGTCGGTCCCACATCTCCCCGGCAGCCAGGAAACACCCGTCCCATGGTGGCATGGGCCACCACCAGCCCACCGCCCACTGTGACAGGGGACACCACCTGGGTTGGTGCCCAGAACTGGTGTCATTTTTCATTACTTAACTTTGTGTCCGTGTCCTTGTAGAAGGTAGTGATCGCTGGCTGTGAGTGTTCCTGAGGACGGCTGTGTGCCATGGTCTGCTCCTGTCCTTGCCTGGTCAGCGGCTGTAAAATGCACAATAATATCAACAAACAACAGGGCACAAAGCCTTGATCACCACGGGCAACCCCTGCCCAGGGCTCTGCCAGACTCT